>NC_047679.1:1733930-2033930 GCF_011762505.2 Arvicanthis niloticus
CTCCCCATTTTTGCTTTTATACCATTTTAATTATATTCAAGTATTAAGGTCAGTTCTAGATTAAGAAACTTTCAGTACAGTAGATACAAATAGTCAAGAAGAAGCAAGACAATAAACACAAATAGTCGAAGAACAAGCAAGGCAATAAACAACATTCTGTGAACACTCCCATGATTACTGTTTCTAAGGGCTTATCAGGATGACCAAAACATCTGAGCCTACTTCCCTGTCCTAGCCCAAAGTCATTTTTCATGTCTGAAGCCTATTTCCTTGGTCTAGCCTAAGATTTAGATTCCTGCCTGAAAGTACTTCTTTGTTCTAGCCTAATGTGAGATTTCTGCCTGAAGCCCATTTCCTTGTCCTTGGCCCATGTCAGATTCTTGCCAAGCAGTCCCAAAAGCTGCCTCTCCCCCTTTTTAATTTCATAAACAAGACTAACTTCTTTTTCTTTGATTATTACTGTCACATATATGTGTGTTTATACACACACACACACACACACGAACACACAAAACTGTATGTAAGTATATATGAATACAATCTGCTGACTCTGTTTTTGATGTTGGTGTGTATATGGTTTCAAGGCTGACCATTCTTCATTGGACAAGAAATAAGGGTGCTCATCCCTGAAAAGGCTAATTTTCCTTCTCCCAGCAGCCATTGTTTTTTTTTCTAGAGGTGGGACCCCATGGAAAATTTCCCATGCAGAATATTTCTAAGAGGTAAAGTCATGTTAAAGAGGTTGGAGAAGCATAGCATTCTCCTCATGGAGCTTCCTCCCTCACTCTCCTTTTGTTAACCATTCTCTGTAGAAGATAAAGCCTTCAGTTTCTGGCTTATCTGTTTCCTACATATTTAGCATGAATAAGCAGATATATGTATATTTTTGTATTTTTCTTCTCCTTGCAAGAAGTGTGGTGTATTATGAATATTCTTTTTGCACTTCGACTTTTTTTAATTGTAATTTGGTTTATGGAGATATCAGTCCTTATGCTTTGTTTTAAATAGCACTCCATTGTGTAGATACATGAGAGCTTATTGAAACCCTCTCCTTTGTATATACTTTGGATTGTTTCCAGCATTCCATCATAAACACTGCTGCAACAAAATCTCCAGTGTGTATGTATTTTTATTGTGGGAGGTATAACTTCAAAGTATATTCCCAGAACTAGAATTGTTGTATAAAAAGTAAATACATAAGTAGTTGGATAATGCAAAACTTCTCTCCAGAAAGACTATACTATTTGGCAATCACTGCAGTCATACAAAACAGTAGCTGCATTCTTGTGCATTCCTGTGGGGAATAGAGTGCATTGCCATGCTTTTGAAGTCTTGTCAGTCTGACAAGTGAGAAATGGTACCTCCATGTTATTTTTTCTAATTGTATAATTTAAGTGCAAATAAGTTTGAATATTTGTCCGTGTTTGAAAGTCATAGGGCCTCATGTCTTTTCCACATTTTTCTGATGCTTGTACTTTCATTCCTCAAGTTTTTTTCAAAAATAAAAGTTGACATTTATTTTTATAAATTTCATTTAATTTTAAGGGCTTTATTTTATTATGTACATATGCAGGAGTCTCTGCACATGTGTGTATGGGTGTTCACAGAAGCCAGAAAGTGTTGACTCTCATGGAACTGGAGTTAAAGGTGACTGACATAGGTAATGAGAATTGAACCCAGGTTCTCTAAAAAACCAAGTACTTGTAACATCTGAGTCATTTCTCAAGGCACTCCAAATTTTAATTTTAATTGATATATAGTAATTATATATCATAATGCTGCACTGTGTATTTCAAAATCATTCTTAGTTGTAGTAATTTTATACTAAGGATATCAGTTTCATTTTGACAATTGTCTTTTAGTTTTGCAGTGTCCATGCATGTGTGTGTGTTCAAATACGTGTAGGTACACATATTTGTGTGTGTGTGTGGGGGGGGTACATATAGAGGCTAGAAGTTAACACTGGGTATCTTCCTTGGTTGCTTTGTGTCTTGCTTTGTCTAGTCTAGCTACTCAGCTTGCTTGGGCAAGCCTTGTCTGTGCTTCCTACTATTACAGTTGGTTACCATCCTGTTCACCATTTAAGTAGGGGCTAGAGATCCAAACTTTGGTCCTCATGTTTATGTAGTAAGGACTTTATCTACCAGGCCATATTCTTGCTCTTGCTTATGAACTTTTTGACATGCAAAAAAATTTCATTTTTTCTAGTCCATCTTTTAATGAGTCAAAGCTAGGAAGCCATTTCTTACACAGAAATTAATCATGCCTGCCCTCCCCCACTCTTGCTTTTCTTTTTCTTTGAGACAGGGTCTTTTTTTGTAGGCCTAGATGTCCTGAAACTCACTCTATAGACCAGGATATCCTCAAACTCAAAGATCTGCCTGCCTCTGTCCTCTACATGCTGGAAATAAAAGTGTGTGCCACCCTTGCCTGGCTGCCTGTTTATTTTTAGTACCTACACAGTTTCACTTTTATAATTTAGAATCCTGATCCATTGGAGTTTATTCTTGTAGATGGTGTTTGTAGTAGTAAAACAACAACAACAACAACAACAACAACAACAACAACAACAAATACACTTACATCTTTTTTCATGTTGGCTCAGTTGCATTTATTACAATGTCAAATTTTGCCCCTGAGACTTATTAGTCTAGGCCTGTATTACATACAAAATTTTCACATATACTTGGGTATATTTATGGGCAGAAAGTCTATCATTTGCTCACCACTACTTCATGGTTTTAATTCAGCACAGATCCTTGAAGTACTAAAACAGAAGCATTAGTTACTTCCCATAGATCAAGCATTTTTCTCAGTGGTTACCTGGCTATTCTGGATTTTCTCTAATGAATAAATTCAAAACCAAAGAAATATCACACTGTTGCTTTAAATCTCTTTTGGTGTCTTTCAAGAATGTTTAAAAATTCTACTCATATAGATGTCACAAGTTTCACGTAGAATTTATTTCACACTATATAATTTTTGCTGCCAGGTGTGGTGGCACTCACCAGTAGTCCTGGCACTTGGGAAGTAGGCTTTTATAGCTCTTGGTTAAAAATTTGAAGTAGAATAGTTGGTAAATACACAGTTAATATTTGAAGAACATCCTAAACTCTTTTCCAAAATGTTCTAAGATTTGATGTCAGCATCAGCAAAATAGAAGGTCCTGAAGGCCTACATCCTTGTTAGCATTTGGTAAGGTAGGCGTTTTGCAATTTTACTCATGTAATAGGTATATAGTGTCATACTAGTACAGTTTCAATTTGCATTCCTGCAATGCCTGGTGATGCTAAGCCTCTTTCCATGTGCCTTACAATTCAATTATTATAATTAGGGAAGAGTCTGTGCAAATGTTTTATCATTCCACCCCAGTTTTGCTCTTCTATTGAGTAGATTCATAGAATACAGAATATATCTGTTTATGTAAATCTTCTTTATTTTTGCTCAAAACATTTCTTCTTTGCAGTATTGAGTAAGTCCTAGAGTGGTTTTAGTTTTCATTGATCTTTATTAAAATATAGGCATATAATTATGTTTCTTTAATTTTAAAATGTATATCATGGTGAACACGTGGCGTATTCAAGCCTTGTCTGTGCTTCCTACTGTTACAGTTGGTTACTATCCTGCCCACCATTTAAGTAGGGGCTACACATCCAAACTTTGGTCCTCATGCTTATGTCTACAGAGCTGAACATGATGATACATGCCTATAATCCCAGTTCTCAGGATGCAGAAGTGGGAGGGTGGCAGATTCAAGACCAATCTGGGCTGTATATTGACAGCCACTAGAAATGTTGGGGGCCATTTTTATGTAGTACAACAGCTGGAGCAAAACCACCATACTTGAAGGATATGTATAGCTTTAGTTGTGAGCACCAAAATAGGTGTACTGAAATTTTATCCTTCAGTGTATCTGAATATAATTTTATTTGGAATAAGGACTTTACAGAAACAATCAAGTTCAAAGGAGATTATTCAGGTGGATTCTAACCTAATATGTCTTTTGTTCATATAAAAGGGAACATGTAGAGACATACATTCATGCAAAGATGAAAAATGGTATGGCAAGAGGCATGAAGAACAACATGTGAAGATAGATCACAAGCCAGGTTGTACCAAAGAAGTCTGGCAACCTATACAAAAGTGGAGAAAGGAATGGACCAGATGGTCTCCTTCATAGCCCTCAAAATCAACCTATTTGATACCCTGACTTTGGACTTCTAACCTGCAGTGAGACAATACATTGTTGTTCTGAGCCACCCAGTTTGGGTTAATTTGTCACTTCAACTGTATAGAAGATAGATAAAGAGCATTGGCCAGTACATTGGAGTAAAAAGCATCATATCTGTAGAAGTGAAAGACTGTATGTTTTATCTTGAACCACTTACTCCACTTTCCTGACTCTTAGATCCCTTTGTGTCTACCTGAAATTAGAACTTTGTGTTCCTAGTGCTGGAAAAACAACCTGTTAATCAGTGAGTTATTCTGTCTCCAGTGACTATGTGCAAGAAGCATTTGGTAACACTGAGAACAAATAAAGTAATGAATGATTGTTGAATATTTATGTGCATATGGATGTTTCATCGTGTTTAAATGAGAGTCAGCTAAGGGCCTGCTTTGTTGAACTGGATAAGGAATCACACCTAAAAGAAGAGAGCTTAAAAAGTTAAGATAGAACAGTGTCAGTCCTAGTGTAGCAAGGTCAAGGACCAGGAATGAGCAGATAAATTTGAAAATGCGGCCACATAAAGGAGTGATGTCAAAGCAGTGACAAAGAGCCAGATGTGAGGGAGAACATGAATCAATAAAAATATTCAAATTCTGGCTGTTACACCCACACAGGCCACAAAGAACTGTATCTTCTCATGGAAGGAAGTTAAAAAAATCCAAAATGAAAATCTCAGGGCATCCTGAATGTCGTCAGGAGCACCATAAGCTAAAAGAGAACATGGGCAGAAATGGAGACTTGTGTACTCTTGATAGCATAGCTGGTTTTTGCTGATGCTAAAAAGTCAAAGGCCATGGGCACTGAGTAGAGTTCTGCTGTTTGTTGATCTGGAGACCTGAGTTTTGAAACCCTCCTGGCTCCCAATTTTCTCTTGGACAAATGCATATTCAAATGACTGGCTACCCCAATGTCAGTGCTTAATAAATATGACTTATTTTCCTTTATATTGTTGAATAGCCGATGCATAAAGGCGAGTAACAAGCACTTTAGAAAACTGGTAAGAAAATTACCTTTGAAGGAGGAAGGAAAGGAGGGAGAAAGGGAGAGAGGGATGAAAAGAAAGGAAGGAAGGAAAGAAAGAAAAAAGAAAGAAAGAAAGAGAGAAAGAGAGAAAGAGAGAAAGAGAGAGAGAGAGAGAGAGAGAGAGAGAGAGAGAGAGAGAGAGAGAAAGAAAGAAAGAAAGAAAGAAAGAAAGAAAGAAAGAAAGAAAGAAAGAAAGAAAGAAAGAATACCTGCACTTTCATTTCTGGGCAAGCTACCCTGATAAAGACTATATTTACTCTCCCCTTAGTCCATTTATATTAGTATAATATAATACTCAAGAATGAGAATTTAACTTTCAGTTGTCCCATTTTTTGAAACTGGTTCTTGTACTACCTGCAGAGAACCACCTTGAAAATGGCTACATCCTTGCCCAAGATGGGCCCCACTCCAAGAACTGATAGAAGAGAGGGTATAAAGGTCTGGGCTTCTTGTTTCAATTCAGAAAATTTCTGAAGGACCATTTGAACTTGATAGTGTTCCAAAGTTTCCAGTGGCATTAGTTCAGCTTAGACTTTGAGCCCTTTCTCTCATGCCCACCCTCAACAAGTGCTGATCTATTCATAAACACCCTGCATCTAAACTCTACCTCAGAGGCTGCTTTAGTAAAACACAAGAGGCATCAAGTGAAAGAGAAGAAAAGCATTCATAGGCAGAAAAGTCCTGGTAGGCAAGAAGGATAATAAGAAAGGTGAAACCATGGAGGCCAGATCGTTCAGGGCTTTATAAGCTAGGAAAGGGTTCAGATTTTTTATTAGATACAGCAGATACCATAGAATAATATTGAGCCCAAAGTAAGAGGATCAAGCTGTATTTTGATAATCTCAAAAACTATCTGTGTGTAGCTCCTGGCCTCTGGACCTGTTGACTGCTGTGACACTTGTTGCATTTTTGAGATATGATAGTTGTTTCACTTAGAGGGGTCTATGCTGAGATAAGCAGTAAAGGCATCCAGCTTCTGCTACACAGTAGCTCAGTACTATCTATGTCCTTCTACTGGCTCCTTCTCACCTCTCAGATTGCACTGTTTGATTGTACGAAAGAGCTACATCCCAAACCACCTTTATTCCTTGGAATTTTGTTGTTTGAAGAAGGTAGTATGGAATCTTGAGTTGTCTTTTTCCTAGTAGGGTGGATTTAGACTCAATTCTTTTAAATTGAGTTGAATTTATTCTCATAAAAGGTTATTCGTAAAATATTGAAAAGTGAATAAAAATCAATCCATGGAAAATTAAAAATCACCCAGTAATAACCACTGTTTGTGTGTACACAAACATACCAACATCCCATGTTGCAAATGAGTTTCCTATAAAGGGCAGGGTGGATAACACAGACACTGGGTGACTATACAGTGATCTGCAGAATTCACAGGCCACTTAAAGATTCAGCTATTTTTTTTTTAAAACTACAGCTTTGCTGTATTTGGCTCTGATTTAAATTACAATCCCTTTGTCTGCAGATGCACAATAGCATCTTTCCTACATCTTCATTATCTTTTTCTTCACTTTGCCTCAGTCATCTTTCCATTACTAGAATCTTAAATAACCTGAAAAGGGGAAGGGTGCTGAGTAGGGTGGGAGCACCCAGGAGGTTGAGGGAGGAAGATTGCAAGTGTCAGGTCAGCTGAGACTATATAACAACAATGTAAGCACCACAAAAGCAGATAGTTTACTTGCTACTCTAACCCAGATTCTTTTTGTTTTTATAATGGAATTTTACAAATAGTTCAGGCTGGTCTCAAACATGCTATCAATCCTAATGATAGCCTTGAAGTCTAGATCTTTCTGCTTCCACTTTCCAAAGTGCTGGGATTATAATTATGCATAACTGTGTCCAGCTTTTTATGTTTGTTTCTCCAATTTTTAAAGCAGAACCTGATGCACAATACATTCTAAGTATTCTCTGGATAATTTGTATCATGTTCTCCATATCACTAAAATTTCACAGACAAAGAACTATAGTTAACTGAAGAAACCTGGGAACAGGTAAGGTGGTCTTCCTCAGGAAAAAAACACATCAATTAGTTGCCCAGTGCCAAATGGTCAGCTCTTAAAACATACATACAGATAGCATTATGTAAATAAAATAAGTTATATTTAATTGTATATACACATATATTAGCATATATGTATTTGTGTGTATATATATTTAAAGATACCTATACATGCAATAGAAATTGGTAAAAAAAGAGACCACAACCTTAAAGGAGACTGAGCATGGGTCTATGGGAAGGTTTGAAGGGAGGAAAGGGAAGGGAGAAATGTAATTAAATTATAATCTCAAACATAATCAGACATTTAAAAAAATTAAAACTTTTGTTCTATTAGCACTGTATTTTATTTAATGTTTTACTATTATATGTGGATTTTTTGTTATTTTTCTTGGTTTAAATTTTGCTTTCTAGTCTCCTTAAATGTGAACTATTGAGAACTTTGAAAGAGTACCATTTTCCTGTGTCTTCAGACATCAAAACTGAGAAGGCACAAATATTTTTTTAACTTGAAGACATAGACATCATGCCCTAACAAATCCTAGTATACTCACTCCTGGAACAATTTGGAACATTTCTGGGCATGTTTACAGTGTATCATGTAAAAGGAATGCGACATAGTACCTGTGAAATTCTTTGTGAAAATTATGTCCAACATGAACTACATAAAAATTCTACCAGCAACTTTTTTTTTCTGGATAATCACTTTGAAAACAGAAACTTGTATTGGAATCAGGAAGACCTGTGGAGCAAATGAATACAGGAGTAAAAAGCAGGAAGAAGATTCCGTGGGTGAAATTGGATTCCGTTCTCTTCTGATGATAGGAGAGGCCATGCAGTTTGGTGTACTTAGTGAATGCCACAGACATTTTTCTCATTCCTTGTGGGCAAAATGTAGAAGGTTAAGCTCTCCAACATTGTACCTGCATGCTAAGCCAATTAACCACAGTGCATGTACAGAATAAACATATATATTTGTAAAATTCATCAGAAGGGATATTTATCATGGGCTTCCAGCTACCATTTCAATTTTTGTTCTTTTCAGTGTTAGAGATGAAACACAGATCCTTGTGTATGTTAATCAAGTACTCCATTGCAACCCTATGCACATTTTCTTAAGAGACATGCTCTTGCTTGAAAATTAGTGGAAACACTAGAAATATCATTTTCTTCTTACATGAGAGAAGACAAACTACCAAGGGCATGAAACAAGAACTTCTACATTCAAATACTAGTTTGACTATTTGTAAATGCCTGGAATAAGTCACTTAACTTCTTGTTAGTTTGGTTTGCTATAGATAAGAAGTAAATTTCACGTAGTATCAGGAGATGTTACAAAGAGGGAGAGAGAGAAGAGAGGAAGAAGGAGAAAGAAAAGGAGGAAAAAGAAGGAGGAGGAGGAGAAGGAGGAGGAGAAGGAGGAGGAGGAGGAAGAGAAGAAGGAGGAGAAGGAGGAGGAAGAGAAGGAGAAGGAGGAGGAAGAGGAGGAGGAGGAGGAGGAGGAGAACTCCATTCCCTCTTTTAAAGTTCTCAATCTATACCTTAAAGCCAACATTTTCCAAATATGTTCCATAGAATATACATTCTACAACGTGTTCCATAAATACATTTTTATTGATTCATCATGTCAGGTAGCATTTTGAACTGCACAGTAGAAAAAACTGGTTGAATTCAATTAAACATTTCCCAGTATAAGCTGATAAGGGAATTATTGGTTTTTTTCCTCTTGGCACTACCAGTTACCAGTTTTCATAGCATCTCTGTGATGAAACACATTATGAGAATGGTTACTTAGAACTCTCTCACAAGAGAAGACCATAGAATTTACCAGCAATGAGGAATGTTCATGGTGATGGTAGACTATCCCACCTGGAAAACTAGAGGTTCTACATTTACAGACATTCTCAACTGATAGTGGTCTTTATGTTTTTAATAAGCAAAAATAATTATATGTATCTCTATTTTTTTGCTCAACATATTTTTCCCATTGACCTCTTTTATGAGTTTTACAAGTTTTTATACATTTGTTGCTTATCTTTTATTTTCTCTTTTTAAGCTCACTCTTGACTTTCCTCATTATGAGTAAATGAGTGAGGAGGGCTCCTTTCTTCACAATATCTTTAGTATGTGCCCTTTTCAATAGTGGTGACTCATGTATGACAAGACTAGGAACACTTGAAACATTGATGATAATGAGACAGCAACAAGTTATTGCTTGAAGATGAATATATTTATAGATGATATGATTCAGTTATTATAAAAAGTATGACTTCTAGTTCCTTCAAAACTTCTTATAATCCCCTCCTATTCATTTATTAAAATGGTTTTCAATACATCTCATCAGTATAAAACAGAAAAAATCTCTCTATTAACACTTCATAGATTTCTCAGAAGAAGTCATTGAAAATTTAAAAGATAAATAAGATAGCAGGGCATTTAAAACCAGATAATAAAATAGATAAAGTTGGGCTGGGGAGCTAACTTTGTGATTCAGAGCACTTCCAGTTCTTTTAGGGTACCAAAGTTCAATTTCCAGCACTCACAGACACACAACCCACAGCCAACTGTAACTCTAGCTCCAAGGGATGTGATACTCCTCCCTGGTATCTATGGACAGTGCATTCACATGCATTTACCCACACAGAAGCACATAAATTAAAAACAAAATAAAGTTGAGCCTCATTCATCTACCCTCCTAAATAAATAAATAAATAAATAAATACCAGACAAGCGTCAACACTGCCTGTACAAATAAGAGAAATATAGGAGAAAAATATAAGTTGAAAGAACAAAATAATAATAATGTGTATTGCTAACAAAATTTCTGCAACATAAAGATAAAATGACCTTTCCCTTAACCACAGATGGGGGAAAATATCTGTCCATTGCTGAAGATAAAGGCAAAGGCTCCAACTGAATATTTTATTTTTCCTCTCAAATAAAGCAGTTGTGTGCAAAACCCTTAGGGCTGAGAAGTGAAATCAACAAAGTTGTTGGATGGAAAAATCAATAGCACCTCTATATGCTAGCAGTGAAGTATCTGAAAACAAAATTAAGAAAGCAATTCTATATACAAGAATTACAACCAGTAATAAAATACCTAGGAATAAATAAATAAATAAACTTGGAATAAATTTACCTAAAGGAGAGGAAAGATCTAGGTCCCTACACTGAATGTGTAAAGCACTGATGAAATCTACTGAAGAGGATGCACGCATGGACTGGAAGAATCAGCATTTTCAAAACGTCCATAATACACAAATACTACAGATCCAAAGTGATGTTTGCAGTCTTTACAATCTGTCCACACTACAGATTCAATGCAACCCTTATGGAAATACCAGTGGCATTCTGCACACAGCTTCAAAGAGAACAAAGCAAAACCTCAAACAATTTTGTATGGAACCACAAAACAAAACAAAACAAAACAAAACAAAACAAAACAAAACAATACAAAATGCCTTGAAAAGCCAAAGCCATCTTGAAGAAGAACAAAGCAGGAGTCATTTACACTATCTGACTTTTAAACATATTGCAAATATGTAGTAATCAAGACAGATGAGTATTGATATAAAAGCAGACACAAAGAGCAATGGAACAAAAGTAAAATCCAGAAACAAATCTACAGTCAACTGATCTTCAACTAAGATACTGACAAAATGCTTCCAGGAAAAAAATATTTTCAGTAAATTGTGCTTGGGAAAGTATTTATCTACGTTCAAAAAAAAAAAAAAAGAAAGAAAGAAAGAAAAAGAAAAGAAAAGAAAGTAGACTCCTATCTATCTCCTTTATAATAATAAACTAAACACAGAGTGAGAGCTTAAATGTAAGAAATAAAACAACTAGAAGAAAACATACAGAAAATGTATCAATGCATTGGAACTTGCAAATTTTTTGGCCAAGATCCTCAAAACACGCTACAGTCAAAAAAAAAAAAAAAAACAAAAAACAAAAAAACAAAACTTATGTTCCTATACAAAGTGTGTATATAAATTATTAGAAAAGTCTTTTCACATAGTACTGAACTAGAAACAGTCCATTCACCCTCCAATAGGTAAACAGAATAACTATTGTATGTCTATAAATTGAAATGCTACTCAGCAATTAAAATGTGTTAAGAGATAAATGTAAGATAGGCATGTGGTGCATGATTTTAATTCTAGCAAAGGCAAGCAGATATCTGTGAGTTCAAGGTCTACAAAAGGACTGCCAGAGCTGTTGTACAGAGAAAGCCCATCTCAAATCACACACACACACACACACACACACATACACACACACACACACACACACAGAGACATACACAGACACACACACACACACACACAGAGAGAGAGAGAGAGAGAGAGAGAGAGAGAGAGAGAGAGAGAGAGAGAGAGAGAGAAAGAGAGAGACAGAGAGAGAGAGAGAGACCTGTAAGAACAAGTGAATATCAAATTCATCTGTGTGGAGAAGCCAGATTCAAAGTTTTAACATGGTGCAATTTCCTTGCTATGACATTCAAGAAGAAAGAAACCTGAAAAGCAATTAATTATCAAAGATTAGAGAAAGAAGAATATGTGACTGCAAAGGGTCATTGTGACTGTGGTGCCAGCAACATAATGTTATGCATTTTTTCTTTTTTTATTGGATATTTTATTTACACTTCAGATGCCAGCCCCTTTCCCCATTCTCCCCCCCTTAGAAAACCCCTATCCCATGCCCCATTTTCCTTTTTGCATTTATATACTTTTTAAAAAATGTTAATCAAAGGCTTTATAAGTTTGGTATTGCTCAATCAGAGGTGTAACCCACTACCCAACTTAGATATATCAACTATCTTTGACTGGTGGGGATACATGAACACCTGCCTCCCTGTCTCCCCCCTCTTTCTCTCTCTCATCACCTAGCTTCTCCTCTCCTTCTTCTCCTCCTCTCCTTACTCCTTCTCTTCCTCTCAGTACTCCTCCCACCTTAGCTCCTCCTATATATCATCCTTCCTGTTAAAATAAAACTTTTCTCTCAAAATACATTTAGAGCATAATTATGCCTATTTGTACTAGTGAGGTACAAGATAGTCCTAATACCCAGTCCATCATTTTGTTGACTAACCAGAACCTCTGTCATCTCTCCTAACTAAAACACTTAGTTCTGAACCTGGCTTTTTTCTTTGCTTTAGAATTAATGTCAGATGAAAACCATCCACTCACATCTTTTCTCTCAAGGTAAATAGCCAGGATTGTTTATGAGACTATAAGTTTTCAACCCCGTCAGAAATCCAGAATGACTGAGTTAACTATAATTGTGGGAAGCACAAAGCATAGCTTCTAAAACTTAGCCAATTTATAGAGGCCTCTGAACACCTGGACACTCCCTCTACTACAAAACGTTGGAGCATCTGTTCTTCTGCCTTCTGGCCCAGGATCGTCTGACAGACCTTAGTGCTGCAGATTTCTTAAGGGCTGATTACTCTGTCTAGGCAGATATAATCAGTCGACTATTCTGCAAGTGTGTCCTTTTCTGGACAGTAATTTGTCTGTAGAAGGAAAGAGGCAATTCTTGTCTAGTGGCTGTCTCACCACAACTGGAGTAACTCCAAAGATGCTCAATTTCTTCTTAGAATTCAATAGAGAAAGCTGTCAGGAGCAGACAGGTCTTTAATCAAAATGAACATTAATACAGAAATGTTTGTAACGTCAATTCTGTGGACTTCTGACGTTTTGAAATCTAACTATCCATGTAAGGTAATCTGGACTGTTTTCTGTTAACTCCACTCAGCTATTTCTAAATAAAACATAGAAAATACTCTAACAATAAACTCCAAGCCATGAATTTGCTATAGTCCCTTAACTCACAGGCTAACCATCTCAAATCAGTTAGAAAAGTTAAAGAAGGGCTGGGTCTAAGCCTTGTATTCCTAAATGTGTTATACTAGTACAATGCCTATGAGAATAACAATATTCATCTCACTTTTATATCAATAAGAAGCTTGTACCAATGAAAACCTTAAAATTTGTAATCAAAGCAAATTGGTGCCATTTAAGAAATTATATCTTCATCTTGATAATAATTATACAGATTTCTACCAATAGGTTATGGCTATGCAATAAATCCTAGCTAATCCTCTCTATTCCCACAAAACCACTAGTTTTCCCTAGAAAGACAGCCCAGTATTAACCACCTCAGTCCCCAAGCCCAGGGAATAGAGGTGCTGACTCTTCATTAGCTTCTTCAAGCTGATTATGGGCGTTGAGATATTAGAAGAGGAGCAGGGGGAAGAGTAAATTGATAAGCCTTTGATGCTGTGTCTTCACTGCATCCAGATGGAATTCCAGGACCTCAGAGGTTTGAGCAGGTCTGCCCAGCTTGCTTGATGAGTAGATACACCAGGGCTAATTATTCTGCAATATACAATTCTCAAAACAAAATTTAGTATCAAGATAATTTTTTAAAGAGGGCTGACATTTTATAAGCATGTTGGTTTTAAAAATAGGGGGGCTTTTCCCCCCCTCTTTTATTGGATATAATATTTACATTTCAAATTTTATCCCCTTACTGAATTCCCCCCACCACCCAGGAATCCCTTATCCCATCCCCCCTCTTCCTGCTTCTATGAGAGTGTGTACCCACCTACCCACCACTCTGCCTCCCCTCCGTCATATCCCCCCCCCACACTCAGTGATCAGCCTTCATGGGACCAGAGATCTCCTCTCCCACCTATGCCCAACAAGGACATCCTCCCCTACATATACAGCTGGAGTCATGTGTCCCTCCATATGTGCTCCTAGGCTGGTGGTTTAGACCCTGGGGAGCTCTGGCTGGTTGGTATTGTTGCTCTCCTCATGGGACCACCAACCCTTTCAGCTCCTTCACTTTATTCTCTAACTTCTCCATTGGGAACCTTTGATCAGATTAATGGTTGCTGCAAGTATCTGCCTCTGGGTATGTCAGACCATGGGGGACCTCTAAGGAGACAGCCTTATCAGGCTGCTGTCAGCTTTTCCTTCCTGTCATCCATATCAGCATCTCTTTTTGGTGACTGCACATGGGATGAATACCCAGACACAATGGTCTCCCTACAACCTCTCCTTCAGATTCTGTCCCACACTTTGTCTCCATATTTGCTCCCTTGGGTGTTTAGTTACTCCTTCCAAGAAAGACCTAGGCATCCACACTTGTTCTTCCTTCTTCATGAGCTTCATGTTGTCTGGTAGTTGAATCTTTGTTGTTACAAACTTTTGGGCTAATCTCTGCTTATCAGTGAGTAAATACCATGTGTGTTCTTTTGTGATTGGATTACCTCACTCAGGATGATATTTTCTAGTTCCATCCATTTACCTAAGAATTTCTCAAATTCATTGTTTTTAATAGCTGAGTAATATTCCATTGTGTAAATGTACCACATTTTTTGTATCCATTCCTCTGTTGAAGGGCATCTGGGTTCTTTCCAGCTTCTGGCTATTATAAATAAGGCTGCTATGAACATAGTGGAGCATATGTCTTTGTTATATGTTGGGGCCTTTTCAGGGTATATGCCCAGGAGTGGTATAGCTGGATTCTCAGGTAGTGCTATGTCCAGTTTTCTGAGGAGCCGCCAGACTGATTTCCAGAGTGGTTGTACCAGCTTGCAACCCCACCAACAATGAAGGAGTGTTCCTCTTTCTTCACATCCTCACCAGCATCTACTATCACCTGAGTTTTTGATCTTAGCCATTCTGACTGGTGTCAAGTGGTATCTCAGGGTTGTTTTGATTTGCATTTCCCTGATGACTAAGGATGTTGAGCATTTCTTAAGGTGCTTCTCTGCCATTCGTGTTTCCTCAGTTGAGAATTCTTTGTTTAGCTCTGTACCCCATTTTTAATGGAGTTATTTTGTTGTCTGGCATCTAATTTCTTGAGTTCTTTGTATATATTAGATATTAGCCCTCTATCGGATGTAGGATTGGTAATGATCTTTTCCCAATCTGTTGGTTGCCGTTTTGTCTTATTGACAAAGTCCTTTGCCTTATAGAAGCTTTGCAATTTGATGAGGTCCCATTTGTGGATTCTTGATCTTAGAGCATAAGCCATTGGTGTTCTGTTGAGGAACTTTTCCCCTTGCCTAGGTATTCAAGGGTCTTCCCCAACTTCTCTTCTATTAGTTTCAGTGTGTCTGGTTTTATGTGAAGGTCCTTTATCCACTTGGAGTTGAGCTTTGTACAAGGGGATAAGAATGAATTAATTTAATGTTATGCATTTTTAAAATTCATACTCTGTGTGCTTAAAAGAGTATCTCACTGTACAAAATAAATAATAACTGTAAACATCTTATGTCTCCAGAAGGAAAGGTTAGCAATGTTGTCTACCAAAGTTAATTTGAACAAGAAGGCAATGAATATATTTCAGAAGCATTTGCCTCAGATTGTCCTATTATAAGCATTAAGCCATAAGTTAATTAACAAAGGGATTTTAATAGATTCATTTACTGTACCCTGCATTTTATCAGAAAAACTCTGCAAACCTTTTTGAAGACTGCCATTTGAATGGTGGTAGCTCATGTAAGCACTCTTGTTCTCCTTTGGACATGAAGGGACCTCCATGGAGAGATGTTAGGGCTGTGCCAATATACACACAACAGAAAAGGTAAGCCCCATTTAAAGTCTGTTAAATTTCTGTGTAGTGCTGGATTTTATTTTAGGGCTGGGATGGAACTCAAGCTTGACAAGTACTCACCAAGTCCCTGTGAATGTTCTTTAAAACAATAGTGTGTTGTCACTTAGTCAGTTCTACAACAACTCTTCAAGTCAAGGGACTAACACAAAATCACTGAAAATATATATAGAATTAAGTGTTCAGACTAGGGAAAATAATAAAGAAAATATTTTGTGTATCTTACCACTCTTACTACAAAAATATCCATCACTTCACTAGTCTCTCTGGCTTCTGGAGACCTTTAGAATTATATTCACATATTGGAATAGCATTATGGCTCATAGATTAGATAACACTAATGTTTGCTGGATATAATGGGGCACTGCAGCAGTTCCAGTGACTCCACTATTTAGGTCATATGACCTGAAGACTATATGGTCTTAGAAATATGAACAGTGAAAAAATGTAGCAGAATTTCTCACCAGTCAAATATAATACAGACTTATAGAGGTTCTTTTAGGAGAGGGGAAGAAGCCATGCCATATAAATTTAAAAGATATGATTCCTGAGGCTGGAATCTTGCTTCAGTGGTAGAACTTGTTCGTAGCATGCATGACGTTGGTTTTTATCTCTAGTGCACACATGTGTGTGTGTGTGTGTGTGTGTACAAAATTTTTGATTTGTGGGAAGATGAGTGGCTATAGTGCTTGTCACAAAGCCTGACAGCAGGAATTCAATGTCTGGACCCCACATGGTAAAAGGAAAGAACCACCTCTTGCAAGTTGTGCAGCACAGATATACATATATGCCTATGTGTATGTTTGAGCATGCTCATGCACACTTGATAGATAGATAGACAGACAGACAGACAGACAGATAGATAGATAGATAGATAGATAGATAGATAGACAGATAAATGTAAAAATCTGTATTGCTCTGCTGGGTTTGGATTGCCTGATGAATCAGTAAGTGTTCACTAACTCATCTGGAAGCCTTCCACAATTTCTTCTTGCAAAGACATCCTAGAGGCCCACTTGATTGAAGGTTTTGTATTGATTTTTAATACTCTCTGCATACAGAGAGTCCCATCCTGGTACATTGGAGGAGCACTAAATGTTGTACTAATTAAGACTTAACCATTTCTTTGAATATAAATCTGTAGCCTATAGCATTTGCCAATTCCCACATGTAAATGCTCCTGCCACAGCAGATTTCAAACTAAGGATGCAGTGTCACTAAACATGGAGTTAAAAAAGTACCTCATCATCACAGGGCTTCCATCACACAAACTGAGAGACAGTCATGTGGGAAAATTGAGTGACATAGTGAGATGATGGGTTTTGTTCTTAATACCAGTTGTTTAATTATAGGCTTACACAATGTCACTTTCAATATCCTTATTTTTCAGATATCTCACACATTTCCTGAAACTATAAACAATGGTCTCATAACCAGCATGAGAACAGTTGCAGAAGATTTTATCTTGCAAGGTTTTCACTAGACATAGAAAGTTCTCAAGGAGAAGCAATTTTCAGGTCCTTTAACCTAAATTTTTTCCTAATTTGTACAGAGAAATTAAATGGCTGTTTAAAATGCTTTTATTAAGACAGATTAATTATAAATATCATATTATATATTAGTGAGATTTTCAGTGCTGTCTCCACACATGCACACAGTATCCATTGATGCCCATGCCCCCCTCTTACCCCCTCCCCACATTCCCTTCACTGATTATGCCCATGCTCTCTCCTCCCTCTTCTCCACACTCCCTTGCTAACTTTCTGAGTCCCTACTAATCACTTCTACTTTCACGCTGCTGGCCTAGTGACAATGGTAGCTGGCTTTTTTTCTGACTACTCTAAATTATTATTTCAATGAGTTAATTCTTTCCCCATTGGGAACTTTCTAAGCTAAATTATAAGCCTTTGAAAGGAAACAAACAGATTTTTTTTTTTTTGAGCTCTGTAGGATCACAATAAATATTCATTAAACCAGGCTTTTATTTTCCATGCCAAACATGAAAATCAGGATCTTTAGATTCTAAATTAATCTAATAAGCTGTCAAGATACATCATGTTCTCATTTTAATAATGTTACAGTTACAAAATTGATAAAAAAAATAGGTGTCATAAATGGACCTAATGACATTTTAAAATGTTATTCTTCTAATTTCTGATGTTTTCTAATCTTCTACCTAATACAAAAATCTGTTACTGTTACATCTTACTATTTAAAGTCCTTTTAGGATAATGAAAAGCAACATTAACTCATTTTCAATGATACCTAACACAGTGTAATTATATTTCTAATCTT
The DNA here is from genome assembly GCF_011762505.2 of Arvicanthis niloticus. Taxonomy (NCBI): domain Eukaryota; kingdom Metazoa; phylum Chordata; class Mammalia; order Rodentia; family Muridae; genus Arvicanthis; species Arvicanthis niloticus. The sequence goes on from NC_047679.1 coordinate 1,752,113, forward strand.
ATTACTTCCATGTGTTGATATTCTGACTAATTTTTGTTCTTGGAAATACATTGCTTCCAACAAGAATTTAACTTTATACTTTTTTCCAATGTACTAACAGAGGAAAACATAAATGTACTGATAGAACCCCATCATTCAAGAAATTGTACAGCTTAATTTAACAGAAACCTAGATTAATCATAGCAAATTTTAAGTACCAGTCCTACTGTCTGCATTAGAGTAAGCATCTTCCTTACTGTACTTGTTTATGTTGCTCATCATATATACTTATTATATTGCTTTTATAAACTGTTGGATTGAAATGATTATTGTCAGAAAATTAGTGTTGAAACTGTAGAAAACCTATAATGTGAGCAGGAGAAAATGAGAGAGAGAGATAGAGGCATGCACACAAATACATGTCATAGAGTAACTATAGTGGAAAAATTTTGGTTTTCTTTTTGAACTTTCATTTTCTGATACATTTTAAATATCAATAATTTACCCCAATAATTAACATCAGTATGAAAAGATTGACATTAATTATATAAGAGGACCTCTCTTCCTTTGTGATTTAAAGAATTGTGTATGATTAATACACTTGCTTCAGTTGATGATTGTGATAATTACCTAATTTCTTCCTAATTGATATCTTATAAAATAAACCAATTATAATAATTAGAGATGCTATTTTATCTTTTCAGATATTTTTTAATTTAACAAATGCTATCATGCATGCATAAGCTTTATATGAAGTATTTTTTATATTTGAGTTCACTTACAGCAGCATCATATTTAATACATGAGTGAAAAGTTTGTTCAGGCATTATGCAAAAGAATCTTCTTTATATAACCAGTTAAATTCATGCAAGAGTCTTTGTTTTGTATTATTAATAGACTTTATAATTTTCAAAACATCATTTAGCAAAGAAAAGAAAACTAGGCAGTCTTTGCTTTTAATTGTGAAACAGCACTTACATTTTTATCATTTGAAAAAGAAGGCTTATATTGCACGAGTTTTCATTTGTTTGTTTGGGGGTAGTTGTCACATGCTAAGCCTTGGTGTCAATTCTACATGGCTTCTAATTAGACTATTAACAAAACTTTAGGTTATGATAAGACCATCAGAAAGTAAAACTAAACAAGTTGCCATTTTTAACAAACTGATCTGCTGAAACTCAACAAACACCAGGATGAGAAAGTGCTGGCTTATCCTCTCAAGCACTGTTGGTGGGAAAAAACAAGCACATTTGTGAGTGGAAATGTGAGCATATCTAACAATCCTCCGGTCAATAATTGTTGCGCGCGCCTCCCGTGTACCCTTTTCACCTGTGGAAGAGAAACACGAGAGGCAGAATTCGGGTATCACCACAGCGAGGCTTTAATCTGTATCAGCAGAAGCGGAAAGACGCGGAAGGGCCAAAGACAGGAAGAGGCACAGCTTAAATACACCCTAGAGTGACGTGTTCACTTCTGATTGGCTGTTCACTCATCACCCAATATTACGCCTCGGGATTGGCCAGTGACTTTGGCGGGCTTTCTGCCTTTGCAGCTGCGCAGTTAATTGTTTACTAGTGGAGGACTCGATGTCTGCGCCATCTTGGAATGGCGAATTATACCACCGCTAACAGCTGCTTCCTACAAATAATCAATTGTCTTAGTTAGGTTTTCCATGGCTGTGGAGAGACACCATGACTTTAGCAACTGTTATAAAGGAAAACACTTAATTAGGCTTGTCTTATAGTTTCAGAAACTTAGTATGCTATCATTTTGGTGGGAAGCATGGTGACATGCAGGCAGACATGGTGCTGGAGAAGTAGCCAAACATTCTACATCCAGGTTGGCAGGCAGCAGGAGTGAAGAGAGTACCACACTGAGCCTAGCTTGAGCAACTTAGACCTTAAAGCCAAACTTCCTCCAGTAGCACACTTCCACCAAAAAAGCCACATGTGCTTGAACAAGGCCACACCTCCTAACAGTGCCTAAGAGCCTATGGGACCATTTTCATTCAAACCACCATACCAATGATTACATTCTAGGAGCTTTCGAAAACATAGACATAGAAAACAGAAAACAAGGGGAAAATATATATTCAAAATATTCACAATGGCTTTATTATATTAGTAAAAGGTTGACAACAAAGTAAATATCCATCAGAGGGAATTGATCAAAGAATATATATGTATGTATATACATACAAACATATATACATACATATATTACAATAAAATGTTACAACAATGCCACCACTAAAAATAAGAGATTAATGCATATATACATACATATACATGTGTATATACACAACACACACACACACATATATGCACAGGAAAATTTCTAAGGCATACCTTTAGATGAAAAATTCAGAATAAATTATGCTGTCACTTTCCCAAAAATTCATGAATGTATTTTCATGTTTGTGTCTACATAGGATAGTACTAGAAGGGTACAAAAAACCTCTAGATTGTCTATAGGAAGATAATAGTTAATAGGAAATTATTTTCATTGTAAACCATCTTAACCCTTGTATTATTTGCTTATATTGCCTACAAAGAGGCAGAATCAGTTTTACAAAATAACTGGCAATGCATGGCCAGTCTTATTTCATTCTTCCTAGAAAGACAAGGGTCTGCATCCACATTTTGTCCATTGACTGCTTGGACAATACGTTGGCTTTCTTATTCAAAACAAATTCTTGAGTATAGAATATTTACCTAGCATGTTTAAGGCCCTGGGTTTTATCTCCACTACTGAAAAAATAAACTAAACTAAAATTAAAACAAACCAATGAAATTCAGATTCCTCAGAACATATCTAGGAAGAGATTCAAGAATTTGCATTTCATGTTTGGAGAGATGGCTCAGTAATTAAGAGCTCTTGTTGCTATTGAAGAGGGCCTGGGTTTAATTCCTGGCAGAGAGCCAATGAATTGTCCAAGCAGTCATTGGGAAAAATGTGGATGCAGACTCTTGTCTTTCTAGAAAGAATGAAATAAGACTGACCCACACATTGCCAGTCCTTTTGTAAGGCTTATTTTGCCTCTGTGTAGGCAATATAAGCAAACAATAAGCAAAAGATGGCTCACAACTGTCTGTGACTCCAGTTCCAGGGGATCAAAGCCCTCTTCTGACTTCAGTGGGCAATAGGCACATAGATGGTGTGCATACATAAATGCAGGTGAAATACACAAATAAAATAAGAAAAAAAATATTTTGAAAGAATTGGCATTTCTAAAAGTTTCCAGATATTGCAACAGCTAGTCAAGGTATCAAATGCCAACAACTGATGGACCACATGATGAAGAGAAGTCTCCCTGTTCTCTGTCTCTCACTTGATGATGCAGCAGGGCATCAGAAAAGCTGCTTCCAAATGTACCACTACATTAAAAAAAATGTTAGCTGCAACATTGTTGTACTGATCTTAGGGCGAATGGCATGTACTTCATGTCTCATCTTCTTTTATCCTTTATATATATGCTTTTTACAAATCTGTGATGTATCTTATTACAATAGTATGTATTATATGTAATTCCTTTGAGGCTATATACTTGGATTAAGAATAAGGCAAACAACTCTATTTCAACCTTATTTTGTACTAGAGACTGAGGCTAACTTTACTTTTATTACAGACTTTTATTATTTGCCAATTTAGTTCTCTCAATTGCAAGTATTACTTTAAACTATGTTTACTAATTGTGTGCTTCTATATGTACAGCACAAAATGAAGTGTACTATTTTTTGTTGGTAAGAAACTTTGAGAGCAAGAATAGGCTGTCAAATTTTAAAACTTGAACACAATGAATGAGTTTAACTTATTTAATATAGAAAGTAATTGTTTGGCACTTTAAACAATTGGTATCTGGATATCCAGAAGGGTCTGCAACCACATTTTGCCCATTGACTTCTTGGACAATTCATTGGTAGGTGAGGCTAACTTGTTTTTGCCAAAGCTGAAATATTGCATAGTGGTTTTAGAATTTCAAGAATCTAATTAAGACATTTGGTTAATTTTTTAAAAATCATCTAGGAATTTGGAGGTACCATTGATGGATAGACATTGATACTCCCGAAAAGTATGGATTGTTAAATAAAAAGCATGGTGTCAGGTATGGATACCTTACTATGAGTTATTGGTCAAGGAGGCCTAGGCAGTCTCCAGAACAATATAGGAATATTGTAATTGCTCTTGGTTGCCCACTATAACTATGTGTTAAGATTCTATTGCTAAAGACACCATCTTTTGTGGATACAGGTCTTAGAGAAATAGACTTTGAGAGAACCAAGAAACTCTCCATGCTAGCTAGCTTATGTAATGCCAGAAGGTCCTATGCAGGTTGCTTGGCAAGAAAAAAATCAATGGTCTTACCCAGCACTGGACCCTACATGCTGCAATATAGATCTACCAGGCAAGGTGTTCTCACTGTGAAAATAAGTATGGCTATTACTGGGCCACCAAGTACTTTCTGGCTGAACTTGAATCCTTCTTCACAGGAGGTAATTCAGGCCTGGCACTGTAAACCAAAATCCCATGGCCTGGGAAGTCATAGGTCCTAGGGAGAAGCGACCATTGTCATTTGTTACAAATAGTCATGTTGTTAAATAGCCTCCTAAATATTTATATTTTTATATGTAGACCTAATGTGTTTTCAACTTTGGTCAGTGAAGATACTTTTGAATGGGCAGATACAACTGGTTAAAGTGCTGAGAAGTGACATGTTTATTACACACACACACACACACACACACACACACACACACACACACCAAAGCTCAGGGAATATCACACAAAGGGAGGCAGAAAGAATGTAAGAATCAGATTGTGGGAGGGAGTTTTGTGAAATGCTGTTTTCTGGACATAGCATGGCTGTTGCACTTATGAACTCACAGTAGTTGTGAACTGTACAAGACCTACACAAAATGAAGCCAGTCAAACTTCAGCATAATTGAGAGAGGAGCTCACAATGCTACTCTCCTAAGTGAGGATACATTGGTTCTTGATATTTCTGGGTAAGAAGAAATCATTCTTTCTTCTTTTAAAAAAATTTGTAAATGACTGCATGTATACATGTACACTGAGTGCATGCCTGGTGCCAGTGGAGACTAGAAGAGGGTGTCAGGTCCTCTGACACTGAAGTTACATGTAATGGTAAGCTAACATATGGGTGCTAATAATTTTTTTGTTTAATTAATTTATTTTTATTTTATGTGCATTGGTGTTTTTCCTGCATGTATGTTTGTGTCAAGGTGTTGAATCCCCCGGAACTGGAGCTACAGACAGTTGTGAGCTTCCATGTGGATGCTTGGAATTGGACTCAGGTCCTCTGGAAGAGCAGCCAGTGCTCTTAACCATGGAGCCATCTCTCTAGCACCTCGTGGCAGCTGGTAATTGATTCTGAATCCTCTGTAAAATCAACAAGTCATCTTAACTGTTGAGCCATCCTTCCAGACCTAAGAAAAATCACTCATTGGGGGCGTGTGGCCATGAATACCTACCTTCCTTCATTCCTTCTTTCCTTCTTTCCTTCTTTCCTTCTTTCCTTCTTTCCTTCTTTCCTTCTTTCCTTCTTTCCTTCCTTCCTTCCTTCCTTCCTTCCTTCCTTCCTTCCTTCCTTCCTTCCTTCCTTCCTCCTCCTCCTCCCTCCCCTTCCTCTCCTCCCTCCCTTCCCTCCCCTTCCTCTCTTCCTCCTCCTCCCTCTCCCTTCCCTTCCTCTCCTCCCTCCCTTCCCTCCCCTTCCTCTCTTCCTCCTCCTCCTCCCTCTCCCTCCCCTTCCTCTCCTCCCTCCCTTCCCTCCCCTTCCTCTCTTCCTCCTCCTCCTCCTCCCTCTCCCTCCCCTTCCTCTCCTCCCTCCCTTCCCTCCCCTTCCTCTCTTCCTCCTCCTCCTCCTCCTCCTCCTCCTCCTCCTCCTCCTCCTCCTCCTCCTCCTCCTTCTTTAGCTGATAGAGTCAGCTGAGGCTTTATTTTGAAAAATACAATTGAATTGGGGTTGGGTGGAAGGCAGGAGCCATTGGGATATCCCAGATAGGAAATTTCTCCCATGATTAACCATTAGTGTTAAGGCTGATCCTCCGGCGGGTCTCTAGTTTCCTGCACTCTGCCATACAGCTCTCTTCCACTGAACTCTGAGCAGCTGCAGGAGCTCAGGCCAGCAACGACTTCAGTGGCCATTCATTTGGACACTATATCAGAAGACTTGGACACCAGCTTCCCATCTTGGGTTTCAATCTTCTTCACTACCATGGCCTTGGTGCGGCTAAAAGTGCTGGATCCCCCTACAGAACTGAAGCTGGTCTGGAAGGAGCTCATTCTATAGCTGAAGCCAGGGCTAGTGAGTCCGCCATAGGATGAGCTCAGTCCTCCTGAGTAGCCACCGGTGGATTTCGCATGGATCCTCATGTTCTGCATTCCAGACTCCAGCCTGCTCACCTTGCCCTCCAGCAGCTTGCAGTAAGAGGTGATCTCTTGATGTCAAGTGCAAGCTTGACGTTCATCAGCTCCTAGTACTCTTGAAGCTGCCTGGCCATGACCTGCTTGGCACATTTCAGAGCAGTCTCCAGCTCAATCAGCTTGGCATTGGCATCCTTAATGGTCATTTTCCCACTCTGATCATCATCAGCAATGGCTACCTCCAGGGTTGCCCTCTGGCCTTTGAGGGCTTCAATAGCAGCCTGCAGGCGGCTGACGTTGTGGTTCACCTTGCAGAGATCACCGTCTTTGTGTGGTACAGATCATCCCTGTGCTTCCCAGTCAGGGTCTGCAATTCCTCATACTTAATCTGGTACATGGTTTCAGCCTCAGCAGGACTGCAGTTGGCGATGTCCTCATACTGGGCACGAACTTCAGCAATGATGCTGTCCATGTCCAGGGAACGGCTGTTGTTCATGGAGAGCACCACAGATGTGTCTGAGATCTAAGACTGCAACTCACAGATCTCTTCATGAATCTGCCAGAGGAAGTTGATCTCTTCTGTCAGTCCTTTCAGGCGGGACTCAAGTTCCACCTTGTTCATGTATGCTTCATACACATCCTTCTTGATAAGGACAAAATTATTCTCCATCTCTGTATACTTGTTGATCTTATCCTCATTTTGGAAGTCCTCCACCAGGCCCTGCATGTTGCCAAGCTCCACCACCAGCTTCAGCATCTCCTGGTCCAGGGTTTCCAGATGCCAGCGGAGGTTGTTGATATAGTTCTCAAACATGTAGTCCATGTTGTTCCTCGATGTCTTCTTCGGCTGCAACAGGACCCACTTGGTCTTCAGCATCTTGTTCTGCTGCTCTACGAAGTGTACCCTGTCAAGGAGGAGAACTTGTTCAGGGATTTAATCTGTTCCTTCTGGGAGTGCAGAGCCTGAATGTTGCGGTCCACCTCCAACTTCAAGGGACTCAGCAGGCTCTGTTTCACCATGACTGCTCTGATATCCTTGACATCAGCCCCACCAAAGCCACTCAAATCCACAATGGTGCCCAGACTTCCCTGGAAGCTGCTGCTGCGGCTTCCCACCTGGAAAAAGCTGGAAGAGCTGATGCTTGTGAATTAGCGACTGCTGAAGGCCTGGGGCCGGAGGTGGGCATCTTGTGGGATTGCTGAATCACCCTTATGGACATGGTGAAGTCTAGAGTGAAGGCAATGAGCTGAAGACAGGTTCGAGAGCAAGTTGAGCAACTGATCCCATCAATACATTTCTTATACTCTAAAAGGTGATCCCATGCCCATGCACATATAGGAAACACTAATTGGACATAGATTATTTTGAAAGGAAGACATAAAGTTGTGAGAAGCATGTGTTGGAGTAACCCAGAGGGAGTTGAAGAAGGAAAAATAGCTCATGGATATCATCACATCTCATGTATCCATACATAAAAATTTAAAAGAATAACATAAAATTAACTAAATAAAATAGAAACCATCATGAAAATTATCAACTAAGTATGTTACAGTGTCTGTGGGCCTCTGCCCATATTGCTGAGCAGCTCATGACACCTCCTCCTAGTAATGGCATATCCTGGTAACTCTACTTCCCATGGCACAACTGTAGGGATCTTTAGCCCCTGTTTCCACAAAGTGCCACATCTTGCACCTTCTGATTGATTGCCAAGGTTCTCCACTCAATAGGCTCAGGTCCCTGGGGCTCTCAAGCTCTGTTGCTGATTTCAGGGGAGGTTAGGCTCAAGTACTAGGATATAGACACCTTTGAAAAACATAGAATAAAGGGCATGGCATGGCTCAGTTGATGTTACATTGTGGGTTAGGTAAAATTTTGTGTGCCACCATATTCATATCACTGTTTTGAAGAACTCCTTCTTCCTGTGAAAATTATACTCTAATTTCTAAATGTGTAGATTTGAAATTAGCTCTTTGAAATAAAACTGAATTTACTCTTCCTGGGGAAGTAATACCCATCCCCTTAACCTTTATATGGTTTTCTTCTTAAAATCTTGCCTTGCATCAAGCATACAGGACTTGATTGAAGATCAGTGTTAACTGTGAATTTCTAATACTTAACAATTAGTGAAACATTAATAACAAACTGGTTTCTGGTCCTAGTTCCCTAACCAGATCAATATATTAAGTGGCATTTCTAGAACTTCCAAATCTATAGTTTCAGCTTACAAGGCTTATTTAAATAATAAAAATGCAATCTGAAAAAATCACAGTAAGAATATATGTATTGTGGTCTGGGTTGGTTTAGAGCTGCAACTTAAATTGTTCATGCAATTAGGTAATTTACATGAACCCCTCAATGACCTGGATTAGACCAAGTTTTCCTAACCTAAAGAAAGAGATGCCCATGAACACACAAGAAGCCTATGGAACTCCAAAAAGACTGGACCAGAAGAGAAATTCCTCCCATCACATAATAATCAAAACATCAAATGCACAAAACAAAGAAAAAATACTAAAAGCAGTAAGTGTAAAAGGTCAAGTAACATATAAAGGCAGACCTATAGAATTACATCAGACTTCTCACCCTAGCCTATAAAAGCCAGAAGATCCTAGACTGATATTATACAGACCCTAAGAGAATACAAATGCCAGCCCAGACTACTATACCCAGCAAAGCTCTCAATCACTATTGATGGAGAAACCAAGATATTCCATGACAAAACCAAATTTACACAATATCGTCCCACAAAACAAGCACTACAAAGGATAATAGAAAACTCCAACACAAGAAGGGAAAATACAACCTTTTCTTTTTCTAAAATGCAAGAAAGTAATCTTCCAACAACCCCAAAAGTAGATAGCTACATAAACATAATTCCATCTCTAATAACAAAAATAACAGGAAGCAACAATCATTTTTTTCTTAATATCTCTTAACATCAATGGACTCAATTTCCTAATAAAAAGATGAAGACTAACAGACTGTATACATAAACAGGACCCAGAATTTTGCTGCATACAGGAAACACGCCTCAGTGACAAAGACAGACACTACCTCAGAGTAAAAAAGGATGTAAAACAATCTTCCAAGCAAATGGTCCCAAGAAACAAGCTGGAGTAGCTATTCTAATATAAAATAAAATCAACTTTCAACCAAAAGTTATCAAAAAAGATAAGGAAGGAAAAAATGTACCAAGATGAATTCTCAATTCTGAACATCTATGCTCAAATGCACCCAGATTCATAAAAGAAACTTTACTAAAGCTCAAAGCATATATTGCACCTCACACAATAATAGTGTGGGTTTTGACACCCCACTCTCAGCAATGGACAGAACAGGGAAACAGAAACTAAACAGAAACACAGTGAAATTAACAGAAGTTATAAATCAAATGGATTTAACAGATATCTATAGAACATTTCATCCTAAAACAAAAGAATATACCTTTTACTCAGCACCTCATGGTACCTTCTCCAAAATAGACCTTATAATTGGTCACAAAATAGGCCTCAAATTTCCCTAATCTCAAGGGAATGTTAATGCACTTAATAAATATATGTGCCACTTCATGATTGGCTCATATATCTGTAGCTATGTAAAAGAACCTAGAACTTTGAGAAAAATGTGGTTTAGATATATCTGATGAGATGGGAATGGCTGGGGTCAACAGGACTCATGAGAAACATGCGCTCTGGAAATAGAAGACAATTATCACAAGGCCAACTCTGATCAACGTGGCTGAGTGCTGCAGATTACTGTGGCTCCAGGAATGATGCAGGACTAAGCTGAATGCCAGGAATGATGCAGGACTAAGCTGGATGCCAGGAATGATGCAGGACTAAGCTGGATGCCACTTGATCCTTTGATCCATCCTTTCACCTCTTCCTCTGTCACTACCTTCTTGAGCAACTGTTGCTCTAAGAAAAAAATATTAGTGCTTCTTAAGTAGGGCACCCAAGACAGTGAAGCATAAAAAGTGAGAGATGGAGACAAAGGGAGGAAGGAAGGGAGGCAGGGAGGGAGGGATGGAGGGAGGGAGGGAGAGAGAGACAGAGAGACAGAGAGACAGAGAGAGAAAAAAGAGAGGGAGAGGGAGAATAATAAAAAATAAAATCTTTAAAAAAAAACCTTCATTACGAGACTGAAAGATAGAACTGAGAAGATGATGACTCTTATCCAGCTGGAGAAGTGGAGACAGGAGGTTTCCTGAGGTTTGTTGACCAGCCAGACTAGCCAAATCTGTGACTTCCAGGATCCCTGAGAGACCCTAATTCAAAACAAATGAACAAACAAACAAACAAACAAACAAAATAGAATGATTGAGTGAAACAATTAATGTTAACTGGCCTCTATCTTTATGCATACATACATGGATGCCTATGAACAGAGGCAAGGGCGAAGTAAGCCACAGCTTACTCTGGGAATATTTAGAATACATGTATTCAACAAAAGACTCCTATTTAGGTTGTGTATGTATTTTCTATTTGTTTTTCAGAAAAAAGATAATTGACTCAAAATTAAAATAGGACAGAAAATGAACATTTTTTTTTTTTTGTAAAAAGATAGCCAAAGGAAAAATGGACCTCAAAAAAAGGTCCCGACACTTCTTTAGTCAGGTGAGAAATATAGCCCAATATTATTATGTAATGTTTGGATACACTAATCGGAAAGGGTAAAATAAAAAACCCAAATGTCCATTATTGCTTAGGCGTGGTGGCAGTACCTGGCTGTAATCTCAGTACTCAGGAGGCTTGAGGAAGGAGGACGATGAGTTTAAGGCTATTCTGAGCTACACAGAAAGTTCCTATGTCCAAAAACAGACACACAAAAGGTTCATTATTGTGGCATTATAAGAATATGGAATAAGTACAAGTCATACCTAGCAGATGGAGTATAAACTTTCCATATTTGGAAATTTTTTTTAGCTATTCCTACAAATGTCAAATATATGACTATACAAAAACAGAGTGCTTTCACTCCTAAATACATACTCAACAAGAATGCAGACATATATCTACTCAACCACCTAGTCAAGCATGTTCAGAGCAGTGAGCTATGAGTTCATAGCATTAGAGCTCTAACTACAAATAACTGTAATGCTTTCTTTTATATCAACTTCTCTGAGCTACTGGGTGTCTATATATTTAGTAAAATGTTACTCTAGAGGTTTTGTGAGTATCTTCTTTTTGCCACAGTTTCAGCAACTTGAACTGATTCAGGCAATGAGGGAACGAAGAAGTAACACACACACACACACACACACACACACACACACAAACAGAGGGCGGGGGCCTGGGCTTTGCAGATGAAGAAACTTTAGTACCCTGGAAACTCAGCATGTTTATTATGCAAAGTTCAGAGAAGCTGGGTTATTGCATACAGTTGAACATGGAGGGGGGTTGTTACATACAAATAAACAAGGAGGCTAGGCTTATGGTATACAATTGAACCAAGGAGACATGTTTAGCCACTCTCAGTAGGAGCAGTCTCTATAAGGGAAAAGTCTTCAGGACAGAAGTATTCAGGGGGAGAAACCTACGGTGGACATTTTCTGCACGTGCAATCATATCTGCACATGAAACAGGGGAAATCTTTGCCAGCCTTCTGAGCTTCAATCTTGGTGAAAGGCTTTGACATTCTTCTATAATCCTTGACATAGGTGTGCCCATGTTAACTGCACACATTCATTCAGTACTTCCTTTATTCTTCAGGGCTTCCTCCACTTCATACACTGTGAGGGTACTCTTTTTTTTTGATGAGCTTACCATTAAATTATTGGATAGAGTAATGTATATGATCCTCTCCAGTGTGGATAGGTCTCATCTAACCAGTGCCTAACTCAAAGAAAAACATGGTTTTATTCTAATCGGGGAGAGATTTCTTTTTCCTGCAGGAATGGTTTTTGAACTAGAACATCCTTTGGACTGAAACTGCATCATTGCCTTCCCCAGGCTTTGACTTGGTGACTCACTGTGTAAATGTTGGGACTTAGCAGCCTTCATAATTGCATGCTCTAGTTTCTTAAAATAAACCTCTTGTGTTTTGTGTGTGTGTGTGTGTGTGTGTGTGTGAGAGAGAGAGAGAGAGAGAGAGAGAGAGAGAGAGAGAAGAGAGACAGAGAGAAAGAAAGACACACAGATTCTATTGGATCTGTTTTCTAGGGAATATTGATCAATAGCATACTCAAATTCTGGTGGAGAGCTAAATAACAAACACATAGGCTCTGGAGAGAATAAGTAAAACTAATGTGTACCATTGTGTTGGGGGCCGACTTTTAGCAGAAAGCGGCTATCAGCTTTGCAGCCATCTTGAGCCATATACCCTGACATGAGATTTAAATTATAATAGCCTACAACAGCTGAGAACACTCTGATAATCTTGGTTTAGATACCTTGAGATTAAAGGTGTGTGAGATTATAGAGATCAGAGTTAGAGACAAGACCTAAGGGCATGATTAAAGGTGTAACTTAGAGGCGTGGCTTAGAAGTGAGACATATAAAAGGCAGAGACAGAACAGATCAGAATTGAGATGATAGAAGACATTAGAGAGACGATAGAAGACAGAACCAGAGATCAGAGAATATAGACGGAGATTAGAGACTATAGAGGGATCATCAGAGACGAATCTCAGACATTAGGTAGAATCTGCCGTCACCCTCGCTCTTGCTGAACACCCGACCTAAAGACCGGAGCGGCAGCTTGGGCCGGGATACAGTGGCCGCCCAAACGTGGGTCGGCCCGGGCCTCAACATTTTGCCTGGGCTGCAACATTTATTTTGGCCACCCCAACGTGGGACTAGTGCGGTCCCCAACACCATTAGAAGATAAGATAGTATCCAGTTAGAAGGATCATTACTTCAAGCAGGTATGAATAGGGGTCTTTGGACTTGTTTTTACATCTTGCTTTATAATCAGGATGCTAATTATATGAATGTGTTCCATTGGTAGAAATGCAATGAGTTGTATACTTATAATTGACAGAGTTTTAGGCATGTATATCATCTTAATTAAAAATATTTAAAGCTTTTTGCTGGTGAATACTCCTGAAAAGTATCAAGTAAAGGAGATTGGGGCAACCTAATAACATGACTTTTTCAGGCCAAATCAGTCAGCATGTTATTAAGAAACATTTATGTTTAAATTATCTGGAGAAGAGAGGACGTTGATGGGGGTTCTGAGGAGAGAAGAGAGAAGAGGCTGTGGTCAGGATTATTTATGAGAGAAGAATTTAAAAAAAAAATAGTATATTCTTTCTAAAGTCTGGAATAGGACAATAATGGCCACTTTTACCATTTTTATGGAAGTCTTATGAAGAACAATCAAATACTATTTTTCAGATGACCTGATTTTATGTATAGATAATTCCCCAAACATCACCAACAATTCAAAATAGTCAATTAATTCATCAAAATTTCAAGATATAGGTTAAATATACAAAGTATAGCACTATTCTCGTGCCAAAGTAGAAACCAGAAAAATAAAAAGTTTATGTTTATACATACCAAGGAAAAAATTTAGCTAATGTGGTAAATAATCTCAACAATGAAAATCATAAAATACTAATAAAAGAGGTTACATAGGACACAGAAAGTAGAAAGATATCCTGTGTTCATTGATTGGAAGTATTAATATGGTTAAGATGCATATACTGCCCAAACCAGATGAGAGATTTAATAGTTCTGAGTCAGGTGATGTCCTATTGAAACATCAACAACATTCTTTATGGGACCACAGAAATAACTCTAAAGTTTATTTGGATGCACATGGAATCCAAATAGCCAAAGCAATCTTGAGCAAAAAGAACAAAACTAGAGGTATTACATTGCCTTACTCCAAAATGATAGCAGCAGTGATCAAAGCAGCATGATATTGGCATAGACATAGACACATAGAACAAGACAGCATACAATAAAGATCATATATGTAAAACCATGCATCCACAGACATGGTGGAGAAAATGCAGTCTTTACAATAAATAGTACTTGGAAGAATGGATTCCAAGTAAAGATGTCCATGTCCCATCTCTCACCAGTTACAAAATCAAATCAATGTGCATTAAAGATGCAAATGTAAGTCCTGAAAATATGAATCTAGTAGAAGAAATACAACAGAAATGCTTCGTGATACTGGAATGGGCAAAAATATTTTTGGAAATGACTCTAAAAGCAGAGGAAATGAAAGCAAAACAAATATGATTCTATCATACTAAGAGGAAAACACAGCAAATGATCAAAAGAGTGCTGAGACAGCCAACAAAATGAGAAAAGACCATTAAAACTACATATCTGATAATGAGATCCAAAATGTGTGAAGAATTCAAAAAAGTCAACAGAGATAAATAAATAAATAAATAAATAAATAAATAGGGAAATAGACTTTCAAAACCAAAGAGCACAATGAAACATGAGGAAAAGATCTAAAGAGATTTTTTTCAAAAGAAGACATTCAAATGACTGACAAGTACATGAGAAAATGCTCAACATTATGAATCATCAGAGAAATCTAAACAAAAATTATCATGGCATAACCACTTTACCACCAATAAAAAAATGGCGATTTTAAAAAATAACCTGACAATTCCAAGAGCTGATGAGGCCAGAGAGGAAAAGGAAGCCGTATACATCGTTGATAGGAAAATAAATTAGTAACAACCATTACAGAAAACAGCACAGAGGGTCCTCCAGATAGTAAATATAGATCTATCACATTATTCAGTATTTCACTACTTGATGTATACCCAAAGGAAATGAATTCAAATTACAAAGTGGTATCTATACTCCCATGTTCATAATAAGCAGGAAATAAAGTTGATCTCATAAAATGGGCATTGCCAGAGACCAGATGGAGTAAATTGGGGTAGGAATAGAGAATGTTTAATCAGGTGATAAGATCAATTAAGCTACAGTTTCAAAGCTAGATAGGAGTAATAAATCCTAGTGTACTGCTGCATAGCAAATGACTACAGATAAAAATAATTTGTTGTGCATTTTAAAAATGTGAGAAAGAATCTTGAAAGTTCAAAATAAAGAAACAATAAGCCTGATGTGGTGAGACACACTGTCAACCCTAGCAGCACTTAGGAGGCGGAGGTAAGATGACTGGCAGTTTTACTACATGCAAGTTCCAGTCCAGCTCCAGTGAGTACCTGTCTCAGAAAAACAAACAAACAAACAAACAAAACAGAAAGGAAAACAATAAACATTTCAAAAGGTAAATATGCTAAAACTGAGCTAAACAGTATGCAGCATTCACACATATCAAAACATTACATGAAAAAAATTACATGATACTACACTGATTTGCATAGTTTTGTTTGTATAAATGTCAGTTCAAAAAAATTAAAAAAAAAATTCCAAGTACATTGGCAATCAAGAGACCAAAACCAAAAACAAAAGTCTGGACTTAACAGAAATGCTAAATGAGTATGGGGAAGATTCTAAGTTGGTGGGAAGATTGTGGCAGGCTCTCTAGAGAACTCAGGATTTGAGAAAAAAGTGCTATGACAAGCCATAGATTTCTTTATATATGACAATACACACACACACACACACACACACACACACACACACACACACACATCTCAATGTGAGTATGTATATGTGGTATTATATATGGTTCTTCTATATTCTACACAAGATGCTACAGAATCCTCCACACCAGAACTGCTAAGAGTCTCAGACAAAATAAAAAACTCTAAGAAAACCCGATGCTCTTCAAAGTTCAGATTACAGAAAAACGTTTTAGTCAATACTCCTCTATGCAGGAAGCAGATATTCCACCCCTTCCCTTCCCTCTCTCAGCAGAAACAACATTACACTCCAATTCCCCTGCTGGATGGTGTTGACTAGCCAAGCAGGGAGCTATCCTCCATCTCTTAATCAGCAGATGTAAGTGGCAGTAGCTCAATTCCTCTGCCAAAAAAGTATAAATGGAAGCAAGCGGGCAGCTGATCTTTCATCCTTTGCTTGGCAGAAGCTGGGAGTGTTCAGATTTTCTGGCTGGAATAGCATCAATAGAGCTTAGTAGTGAGCTGAGCCTCCTCTCCTGTCCTAATTCTCAGGAAGGCAAAATGAGGTAGTGAGATATTTTCACTGGCACGTCTTTCCTCATGCATTCTCTCCATTTGCAGGTCTCCAAATGTACGTCTCCATTTGCAGCAACGGATCTGAGGGATAAGCTGAGCTTTTACCATTTAGAGGCAGGATGGTACTAATGACTGCCCTGCTTTCACTGAGCTGTTAGCTGTAGATTCAAGAAGGAAGGCAAATTTCCATTCTGCACAACAAAGCAGTGTAACAGCACTTAACCTTTATTTAGATGGTGTCAGTGAGATTCAACTCCAGGCTCAACACACACCACTCCTGGCTCTCCTGCTGTAGATCAACAGGAGAACAACTCACTTACAAAGTCTCAAATGGGGACTGTGAGAAATGGCTCAGAGAGTTTATTGCTCAAACTTGAGGGCTAGAGTTCAGATCCAGGCACCCAAATCAGGTGGCTCACAACCTCTTATAACTCCAGCACCAAAGAATCCTGACATCATCTCCTGACATCTGTGGGTACCTGCATATGTATGTATGCATACATTCACAAAGACACACACAATAAAAATTTTAAATACTACTTCCAGTCTGTGCTGGTGCCCTGAGAAGACCTTGAAAGTCAGCTCTGTACCCATCCTCCAAAACCCAGAGGAGGCTGAAATCCCAGGAGCTCTAACACACCCAGGAACACAGGATCATAGGATCCCAGGATCTCAGGAGATTGGTCACAATAGAATTTCAGGATCCCAGAGGCGGCTGACTCCCAGGAGCTCTTACACCCAGGATCTCAGAATCTTAGGATCATAGGATCACAGAGACAGCTAGACTCTGAAGAGATCTGATACAACCAAAATAACAGGAAGGACAGGTTCCAGTCAGAGACAGTGAATGCAGGTAGCAGTAGAGATAACCAGATGGTGAAAGGTAAGCACAAGAACATAAGCAGCAGCAACCAAAATTACTTGGCATCATCAGAACCTAGTACTCCCACCATAGCAAGTCCTGAATACCCCATCACACTGGAAAAGCAAGTTTCAAATTTAAAATCACTTCTCATGATGATGATAGAAGACTTCATAAATAATTCCCTCAAAAAATACAGAAGAACACAGGTAAACAGATAGAAGCCCTTAAAGCGGAAACATAAAAATCCTTTAAAGAATTACAAGAAAACACAACCAAACAACTGAAGGAATTGAACAAAACCATCCAGGACATAAAAATATAAAAATGAAAGTAAAACAAATAAAGAAATCACAAAGGGAAACTACCCTGGAGATAGAAAACCTAGGAAAGAGATCAGGAGTCATAGATGAAAGACTCACCAACAGAATAGAAGAGAGAATCTCAGGTGCAGAAGATACCATAGAAACTATTTGCACAACTGTCAAAGAAAATGCAAATGCAAAAAGCTTCTAACCCAAAACATCCAGGAAATCTAGGACACAATGAGAAGACCAAACCTAAGGATAATAGGTATAGATGAGAGTGAAGATTCACAAATTAAAGGGCCAGTAAATATCTTTAACAAAATTACAGAAGAAAACTTTCCTAACCTAAAGAAAGAGATGCCTATGAACATACAAAAAGTGTACAGAACCCCAAAAAGACTAGACCAGAAAAGAAATTCCACCCACATAATAATCAAAATACCAAATACACAAAAAAGACAGAAAGAATATTAAAAGCAGTAAGGGAAAAAGGTAAAGTAACATATAAAGGCAGACCTATACCAGACTTGTCACCAGAGACTATAAAAGCCAGAAGATCCTGGACTGATGTTATACAGACCCTAAGAGAACACAAATGCCAGCCCAGGCTACTATACCCAGCAAAACTCACAATTAGTATAGGTGGAGAAACCAAGATATATTCTATGACAAAACCAAATTTATACAATATCTTTCGACAAATCCAGCCTTACAAAAGATAATATAGGGAAAACTCCAACACAAGGAGGGGAATTATATCCTAGACAAAGCAAGAAAGTAATCTTCCAACAATCCCAAAAGAAGATAGGCACACAAACATACTGCCACCTCTAATAACAAAAATAACAGGAAACAACAATCACTTTTTAAAATATCTCTTAACATCAATGGACTCAATTCCCCAATAAAAAGACATAGACCAACAGACTGGATGCATAAACAGGACAGAGCATTTTGTGGCATACAGGAAACACACTTCAGTGAAAAAGACAGATACTATCTTATCGTAAAAGACTGGAAAACAATTCTCCAAGCAAATGGTCCCAAGAAACAAGTTGTAGTATCCATTCTAATATTGAATAAAATTGACTTTCAACCAAAAGTTATCAAAAAAGATAAGAATACTCGTCAAAGGAAAAATGTACCAAGATGAACTCTGAATTCTGAACATCTATGCTCCAAACGCAGGGGCAACTACATTCATAAAAGAAACTTTACTAAAGCTCAAAGCACATATTGCACCTCACACAGTGATAGTGGGAGACTTCAACACCCCACTCTCTGAAATGGAGATGATGGAAACAGAAACTCAACAGAGACACAGTGAAATTAACAGAAGTTATGATCCAAATGGAATTAACAGATATCTATAAAACATTTCATCCTAAAACAAAAGAATATACCTACTTCTTAGCACCTCATGGTACCTTCTCCAAAACTGACCATAAAATTGGTCACAAAACAGAACTCAAACAATACAAGAAAATTGAAATAATCCCATGCATTCTTATCAGATCACCACAGACTCCTGAAGACTGGTCTGAAGACAAAAACAATGGAAAGCCCACATCCATGTGGAAACTGAAAAATATTCTATTCAATGATAACTTGGTCAAGGAAGAAGTAAAGAAAGAAATTAAAGAATTTTTAGAATTTGATGAAAACGAAGGCACATAATACCAAAACTTATGGGACACCATGAAAGCAGTGCTAAGAGGAAAACTCACATAGCTCTAAGTGCCTCCAAAAAGAAACTGGAGAAAGCATACACTAGCAACTTGACAACATACCTGAAAGCTCTAGAACAAAAAGAAGCAAATACACCCACAAGGAGTACATGGCAGGCTAAGGTAAAAAACACAGGTGATAGCAGAATCTGGTGAGGATGTGGAGAAAGAACACATATCTATTGTTGGTGGGATTGTGAGCAGGTACAAACTCTATGGAAAGCAGTCTGGAGTTTTCTCAGAAAATTGGACATAGTATTATCTGAGGACCCAGCTATACCACTCCTGGGCATCTACCCAAAAGATGCTCCAACATATAGCAAGGACAAATGTTCCACTATGTTCATAGCAGCCTTATTTACAATAGGCAGAAGCTGGAAAGAACTCAGATGTCCTTCAACAAAAGAATAGATACAGAAAAAGTGGTACATGTACTCAATAGATTAGTCAGCTATTAAAATAGCTACTCAGCTATTAAAAACAATGACTTCATTTAATTTTTTGGCAAATGGATGAAACTAGGAAATATCAACTTGAGTGAGGTAACCCAATCACAAAATCTTGCCTGGAGACTGTTCCCCCTGGGGATTTGTCCAATGTGCTGTCACAGAATGCAGACACTCTTGTGGATGCCAGGAAGTGCATGCTGACAGCAACACGATATACCTGTCTTCTGAGAGGCTCTGCCAGAACTTGACATATACAGAGGCAGGTACTAGCAGATATCCATTGAACCGATCACAGGGTCCTCAATAGAGGAGTTAGAGAGAAGACTGACTGATCTGAAGGGTCTGGTGGCCCCATGGGGAGAGTTACAATAGCAACCAACCAGAGCTCCCAGGTCTAAAGCACCAGCCTGGGAACACGCATTGAGGGACCTATGGTTCCAGCTGTATATGTAGTTGAGGATGGCCTTGTCAGGCATCAGTGGGAGAGAAGGGCCTTGATGTCAGGAAGGTTGGGTGCACCAGTGTGTGGGAATTCCAGGGCAGGGAGGAGGGAATGGGCAAATGGGACATACTCTCATAGAAGTAGGAGGGGGGAGGATGGGATGAAGGGTTGTGGGGTGGGAGGGGGAAAGGGAATAACATCTTAAAGGTAAACAAATAAAATATCCAATTTAAAAACAAAAATGTATAATGGAACTGGCTATTGCAGTTGAGCATTTAAGACTTTTTGCCAACACTTTAATATTACGCATATTACTGGGATTCTTTATAATCCTCAAGGATAAGGTTTTGTGAAAGGAACCCATGGAACTTTAAAACAATATCTTCATAAAATAAAAAAGGGGGAGGTATATCCCCATACACCACAAATTTATTTAAATCATAGCCTTTTTGTGAGCTTGTTGAGTGCCCTGATAATGGTGAGTGGGAAGCTGTATTAGACATATGTTACAGATGCACCATTGCTTACCTATACCCCAGATGGGACAAGCTGCCTTGCCTCAAGGTTTTAGACCTTGTGGGACAGAGAATCAAAAAGATAAGTTATAATGGATCTTATATTTTCCTTAAATGTGACCAGTTATTCAGACTCAATCATGTACTGGTCTAGAAATCAGTACAACATTGGGAATAACAGCCTTCATTTGGAAGGCTGGATATGGACATTTTCAGAGACATATTTGGAAGTTAGCTGCAGTTCTCTATGATGTTATGTTAGCAAGAGATAAAGTTGAGACAGGATCTGGATTTCAAACAAGTGTTAGTGCATGTGTTAAGGCTCCTTTAATTGTCAAGTTGGAATTACTTTTGTTTCTTCTACAGTATTTATTGTAAGTTGCACTGATTGTATACTTTCTAATTGTGTTAGTGTGTAAAACCTGGCATGTCTGTTAAGGGGGTCTATCAACCAGCTTTTGTCTTACTCCCCTGAGCATTACAGAACCTTGGTCTTCTGAAAAAAAAGCCTTCAAGTACTGGAAGAAGTGAGTTAGGCTTTAAGCAGAAGCAAGAGGTTAGTTGGCTTGATTATTGCTGGTATAACATCTTTAATTAGATTAATTGCCATCTCTACTGCTTCTGTAATTGCTTTGACACAAGAACTTAAGACAGCTTCTTTTGTTAATCATTTAGCAAGAAAATGTTACTAATGTATTGAGTATTACAAGAGGATTTAGATAGGCATTTGGAAGAATGGATTGATGCTCTTTATCCTATTCAAATTATTGATGCTCTTTATCCTGTTCAAATTATTGATGCTATTAATCCTATTCAAATTATTGGGTAAGATTCTGCACAGAGCCTTACCAACCTATGACAGAAGTGCATTGCTTTGGATAATGCATATTCTATGAGGGGAAAGCAAGGCATTCTTGTCAGAACAACCTAAGACAGGCTCAGTCTTGTTTATTTGAAAAGTGGGTAGATGTGGAGAACTTTTGGAGTTGCTTGGCAGGAATCTGACATTAGCCAAGGACAAAGAAATGGGCTTCAGGCAAGAATCTCACATTAGGCTAGAACAAAGAAGTAATGTCAGGCAGGAAACTAAATCTTAGGGTAGAACAAAGAAGTAATTTCAGTCAGGAATATGAATCTTAGGCTAGAACAAAGATATAGGTTTCAGGCATGAAAATGACTTTGGGCTAGGATAGGGAAGTTGGCTCAGATATTTTTGTCATCCTGATAAGCCCTTAGAAATCATGATCACAGGAGTGATCACAGGACTCTGTTTATTGTCCTGAGTGTTCTTTGACTATTTGTGTTTATTGTCTTGCTTGTTCCTTGACTATTTGCATCTATTGTATTGCTAGTTTCTCAATATAAAACTGACCTTAATACTTGCATGTATTTAAAATGGTATAAAAGCAAAAAAGAGGAGGAGAGATAGGAGAGTGGGTTTATGGGGGAGGGAAATGGGGAAAGGGGATAACATCTAAAATGTAAATAAATAAAATATTCAACAAAAAAATTAAGTGCAGTTTTTGTTGTCTTTGGTTTATTTACTGATTCTGTTTTTAAAACATTTTTTATTATTTGAAACTTTCATACAATGCATTTTGCCCTACTGCTCCCCCTAGCTCCTTTCAGATCCACCTCTACCTCCCAATCCCACACCCCAACTTTGTGTCTCTTTTTTAAAGCTTTTAAAATATAACCCACCAAATCCAACTTTTGTTGCACATATAGTACTTTGTGTACAGCTATACTGGAGCATGGTCAGTCTCTTAAGGTTCACATCCTTAAAGAAAACTGACTCTCTCCCAAAAGTCATCAACTATTTGTAATGTAGAAATTCACAAGTACTTAGAGTGCAAACAGTACATATCATTGGAATGCTCAGCCCATATGGTACATCTATATACCCTCAGAAACTTAGGGGCCATCATGTATGGGGAAGTAGAAAGATTGTAAGAGCCATTGGTTGGGGAAAAGTAGAGCAAACCAGGGTCTTTTGGACATGGCAGGACTACTACACCCATAAACTCTCAGCAGCTGTGATTGTCTGTACAAGGTGTGTATTGACTCAAGCCAGTTAACATTCCAGCATGGAGCGGGAAGGGCTTTATGTTTCCCCACCCATAACTGAAGATTTATAGACAGGTGAAAATAAATTTCTTTTAAAAAAGATTAAATCAGTTCCAGAGTCTTAAAATATCTAGATATGATGGTTATTTTATGTGCTTTAATATCTCTTGTCACACCAAGAACCAGAAACATCATAACAGTAATGAAGAAAAAGTAAGGCAGGAATGGAACAGGTTCCAATACCAAGGTGAATCAGATACTAGAACTATTTGACAGTGATTCTGAGTCATCATCAGAATGCTTCAATTATTAATTATAAATTCGCTTAAAACAAACAGAGACAATACAAAAACACCAAGTGGAAATTATAGAACTAAAACTCATACAACTGAAATAATGGTTCACTGGATGGAATCAATGGTTCAGAAGAGATGACAAAGGATAAAATTTGAATGTATACAAATATGGTTCAGTATATAAAAATAAGTCACTATACTTTATTATACACATAATCTAAGGATGGATAGTTATATTTTCATATTTTTATGTAATGAGATGCATAAAAACTATTTGTCATGAGTCATCACTCATTCATTATTTACAAACAAAAATAAAGCTGGGTGGTGGTGGCACATGCCTTTAATCTCAGAACTCAAGAGGCAGAGGAAGGCAGATCTCCGTGAGTTCGAGGCCAGCCTGGTCTATAAAGCAAGTTCAATGACATCAAAGGTTGTACAGAGAAATTTTGACTCAAAACAAAACAAACACAGACAAACAAAAAAAAAACCCTCTTGGCAAATTGAGATAGGGCAATTCTTAACTTTAATGATGAGCATTTATAAAAATCATGCAGCTAATATACTCAACAATATGGCAAAAGGGAAAAGGTAGAGCAATTTAATAGAAAGAAAGTATTTCTTTATTTGCAGATTATTTTATTTTTTACTTGGAACATTCCAAAATATGTGTATGCTTACAAAAACCTCCTAGGACTAACATGAGTTATTAGTAGTCACACTATATAAGCTAAAAGGAAATCCATCAGTTTCGTTGTTCAATAGATACTAATCATAAATTTTGGAAATTGATGTGAAAACACATCACAATTTATAACTCTCCCAAATAAAATGAGTTAGGTATAAACCCATGAAAAATATGTATAAGATCCCTGTTTCACAGAGGGCAAGATACCAATGAAATACGGTATCAAAGAAGAAATAAGTGGCGAGATATACTGTTTATGGATGTTAAGAAAAAAAACCCCAAGTGTTCTGAGGAGTCAGTTCTCTCTAAGTTGATTCTAGGTATAATCTCTGGGACAAAATTAGTAGACATAGACCAGATGACTCTAAAATTTCAGTGGAAAGGCATGGCCAGCAGCAAGATAAACTAAAAAAAATATCCAAAAATAAAGTGTGTGTGTGTGTGTGTGTGTCAGGGGGGATGAGGTAATATACACAAAACTAAGATCTACTATATAGTTATGATAATCCAAGCATTGTAGTGATGCTGAAGTCACAGACACAATGCTCAATGGAGGACACAGAACCATGGAACAGCCTCTCACCAATTTGTCAAGCTGAGTTTTGATAAATATATGAAAGCAACTCAGGAAATGGTTCTGGAGAAATTGGACATTTATAGGCCAAAGATACTGTCAATTTATCTTATGTATTACATTACAGCTTCTTAATCTGTAGATCATCACCTATATGGGGTCACTAACTCAATGTGGGGGCTGTGAGATATAGGGCAATACCAAAGGTTTTTTAAATAATAATGATCAAATATCAAATGATCAATAATAATGATCAATTCAACATCAGATACATAATGAATCAAGGGTGTTTCCAGCAGTGCTCTCCTAGTTGCAATGTGCCTCGTATCACAAGAGTGCAAATGTTTCAGCTCAGAGTCAGGACTGTGGTATGTCCTGGATTGCAGTGTTTTCCCTGTACAGACAAACTTTTCTGCTCTTACAGGAGCATAATGGCTTAATTGCGAAAAAACAAAACCTCTAATGTTTTCCTACTACTATTCATGTATATTTTAAATTAAAATGTCTTTGGATCGTGTTGTTAGAAAGTTTAATTTTTAAAATTACTGTTTGATGGCTGAGAGATCATTTAGTTGGTAAAGTGTTTTCCTTGCAAGCATGAAGAACCCACGTAAAATGTCAGATATGCTGTTACATGTTAACCCATTGCCAGGGAGGTGAACATAGGAGGATCCCTGGGCTTTGCTAGCCAATCATTCTAGCCTACTTGGTGATTTCAGGGCCATTGAGAAATCTTGTGTCAAAGGAAGTGAATGATGTTCCTCAGGATGGCAGCTGAGGTTTATCTCTGACCCCTACATGCATGTGCATATGTGCATGCATGCTAACACATACATGTGCACACATACACATGAATATAAACATGAATATTAAAAATTGGTATTTGAGTATTTGACTTGAGTTTTACAAAAATTGTTGAATGAATTTTAAGTTGTGATTAAAACAAAATTCCCAACAATATCTGAAATAGCCCTAAAAATGCCTCTGAATATTTATTGTACTAAATATTTATGCAAAGCAGTGCTTTAAACATTGATGATTATGAAACAAAATATTAATCACCTCTGTTAAATGTTGGAAATGCTGTGTGTCATATGCTGTCTAATATTTAGCTGAGACTTAATTCTTTACGTAAAAATAAATTAGCACATCTATCTCCACAGCATGCACAATTTCATTCATCCTTAGTAAATGGCAAAAATGAATATATATATATATATATATATATATATATATATATATATATATATATGCTGTGTAGATGTATGTATATATTTATATGTACATGCACACATATTAAAGCATTATTTTAAATTTTATTGTCATTTGTTACCAGTAAATGTTTGACTTGTATACCTGTTTTATATACTGATAGACAGCAAAATTGTAAAACTTTTTCAGGAACAAAAGTGTTCAGGAGTGGAAAAATTTTTAGGCAGCTCAAACTTATACAAAAATTACCTCACAGAGGATATCAGACTTAAAAATAAAATGTGAAATCATAAATGATATAGGGGGGAAGCAAGGACCAATTTCTAGGGCAAATGTACGAAAAATCAAACCCCAAATGCAAACCATCCAATTAGAATGTCAGCTAAAAATGAAGATGATTATAATGACAAAGGTGGCAATCATAAGCGTGTAATGGCATCCACTATTTCATTAGAAAAATGAAAATTAAACCATAATGAGAGATCAATCTATACCTAGCAGAGTGGCTAAAACAAAAGTTCTAACTACATCAAACACTGGCAAGGAGGGAGATAAAATGGATCATTCATATTTTGCTGGTAGAAATGGAAAATGGTATAGTTATTATGGGAAACAGGTGATGTTTATTAAAACACAAACCTGTACTTACCATATAACCTAGCAATTACACTTTTAGGCATTTTCCCCAGAGAAATGGCAAGCTATGTTCACGCAGAAACCTGTGTGTAATCTTCATAGCAGCTTGGTTATAATAGCCAGAATGTAGAAACAATTCAAATGCCTTTCAAATGCTAAATCAATCAACAAAATGTGCTACAGCTGCGGGTTGGAATACTGTTCAGCAACAAATAGGAAGAGCCCTTATTTTCAGTTTTCTGGATAAAAGGCAAATTACCTGAACACACCTGATCTGGACCCTAACCACTGTTAATTCTACAGATGTGAGAAAAATGGCTACTCACCTAAATCATGGGCAAATTAAAACAAGTAATTAATTACAGCAAGCTTTTCTATCCATGTACTCAGAGTGTCTCTTTCTAAATGTGGGGTTCAAGAAATCAGCATTGGACATGGGTAAAAATAAATATTTTCATAGCTCAGAAGTAGGGCTTTTCCCAAATGGGGGATTTGGCTGGCAAATAGGTGGGGGTACTGAAGCATATTAAATTGGTCACAATAACCTCCTGAAACAAAGACATGGTTGCAAGAAGGTCATAAAAAATGGTCATAACAATCTCCTAAAACATGGTTGTTGTTTTCTGGAACAGCCAGTACAGAGCCATTTGTGTTGAGGTTACAGGTGGGACATAGCCCAATCCTTGAGAAATGATGATTTAATCATGACCAGGAATAAGCCTAGTTTATCTTTACTATAAAGATGGCTTTGAAGACTAAGATGGAGGCAGGCTGGTTTATCACCAACAGTAATAAAATCCCATTCTGGTAGGGTGTGGTGTGGTGGTGCAGGTCTTTAACCTCGGCATTGTCAGGATACAGAGACATGTGGATCTCTGAGAGTTTGAGGCACAGTGAGAGTTACAGGTCAGCTAGAATTACAGAAAGACAATATCTCTAAATAAATAAATATTAAAAATAAAAATCCCATTCAGATAACATTACTGTATTAACAAATAGAAACACAGAAACATTTTTTAATTATTGAAGGCAATTCTGTGATTATCATCAATGCTACCTGTGTTGAGTCATTTTGCTAAGGCCAATGTCACAAAACTTTATACAGAATCATCATTTTCTTTTAAGCCATTTGTTGTCTTGTGATCTACAGTAAGAGCTTTGATTAAATTTGGTGGAGGCTTAGAATTTTGAAGACAAAGATGGACTACTAAACTACTGTGGAAATGTTTGACAGTAATTTTTTTTACAAGTAAAACCTCTTAAGACAAGGCCTGACAATCAAGGAAAAAGCTAATCACAGCCATGTAATACTGAATTAAGAAAACTGAATTCCCTTGGATAAATTGGTTTGGCCTCAGCTGTTTCTTGGGCTAAGCAGCCTATGTCCTCCTCTAGGTAAGACTTTACAGAGCTGAGCTTGCTACGCCCACCTATTTCCATATGAGGATATAGGCTGTCAATGTCCTGACTCCAACCCTTATAATGTCCGGAACGAAGAAAATGGAGCAGACTTTGCTCTTTTTTATTTCTACAAAACAAAAACAAACAAACAAACAAACAAACAAACACTTCTCATTGAAGATTGATATACAGGGCTTTATGGTAAGTTCCAGAGAAATACATATTCTAGATGTGTGTGTGTATGTATGTGTGTGTGACATACAGCCCATCCTTTCATCCAGGTGAGCAGTTCTCTATAGTTTTCAAAGGCTTTACAGGCTCAACCTTATTTATTTATTAACACAAAGACTGGATCTCCTAGGTATTTGCTAACACACACACTGACTTTGCACTGTGCTGATGTAAATACAATGATACTCACTCGGGGGAAGTACTCTTCTCACAGCCATTGTCTCCTTCGTTGCCATTCACAGTAAAGGCAAAACAGAAAGAAACAAGCAAATCAAATCACAAAGCAAATTTTCTTCTAAAATTCCTGTGAGGAACTAGAGAGAGAGCTCAGGAGTTAAGAAAGATGATCCAAGTTCAATTCCCAGCACCCAGAATCATAGGTGGCTTGCAATCACCAGTAACTTCAGGATTGGGAATCCAATTCTCTCTTCTGGTTCCCCTTTCTGACTCTAGTAGCTACAGACATACACATATAAATATCCACACATACAACACACACACACACACACACACACACACACACACACACACACACTTTAAATAAAGGATGTACTTAATTCTGCCAGGCATTGAGAGGCACACTCCTGTGACCCCAGAACTGGGGAAGCTGAAGCATGGGGACCACAAGTTCACAATCAACCTGGGCTACATATAAGAAGACCTTGTTTAAAACCAAAAGGAAAGAATAAAACAAAACCCCAATATCCCTGCTTAGGGGAAAGGTATTAACTTGACTAAAGTTCAATCTTTGGACAGAGTAATACTCTAAATGAAAAGCACAAAGAAGCAAATCCACTGCACACTAAAGTATGATGGCAGTCTTCAGAAAAGACACTTGAGCAATGGGGTTATGAGCTGGACTAGTGGTTATTCCAATTTGGGCATTCGACAGATATTTTCTTAACAATGAACAAGAGGATGATGATGATAAACACTGGTAAACATTATCCAGACTCTTTGTATAACAGATATGGGGCTTCTAAGTGATTTCTCTGCCCTGGTCCCATTTTATCATATATATATATATATATATATATATATATATATATATATATATATAATCATATATATATATATATATTTGTGTGTATGTATATACACACACATATATTTACATATAATAAATATTAAATATTTAAATATAATAAATAAATATATAATATATTTCTATTAACAATCTCAACTTCTGCTATTATCCATGTCTCTGCCCTTGTTCTGGTACATAAGAACCCAGAACACCTGTAAGAGATGCCCACAGAACTCTTCTATCAGCTGATATTGTGATTCTTTTCAGCCCCCACCAGGAATATCCATACCTATGGCACTGGCACTGGAAAACATGTCTCAATATAGAGATGGCTATGTGAACGTTTTATAGTCATTGAATAAGAGAAAGTTGTAAAGCAGGATGCTTTCTACACACATTGGAGGAAATATACAGTAGGAGGACTACAATAAAGTGAAGGAAAACTCTGCCAGAGGTTCCAGATGCTACTACCTCATGACATTTGTAGCTCTAAGCTAGGAGCAGTCTACTGAGCTGATGTATTCCAAAGGTTTCACTTGGTTGTTGAAAAGATGTTCAGTTAAACATAGAGATGAGCAATGACTGGCCATTCCAGGGAATATAGGTAACTCAACACTCTAGAGTCATTAAGTTCTAATTAATTCATTATCCAAGTAGAAGCTGTAATGGATATTTCTTTGAAAACTTTAGTTCATACCACTTAGGACTTCATCTGTGCTACACTAATTTGAATAAACTCTCCCTTTCTTTGCAACTTCCAAGTACCATTGTGTTCTTTCTAGACAGTGTCATGTTCCAGTTCTAATTCAGTTTCCAAGCAGTTGTGATAGAGGGAACTTGAGTTCTATCTCAATCCAGGGTCCTAAAGCAAACTCCATGCAAATAATAGAAATATTTTTTTGTGTGTTTATGAGCCCAATAAAACTATTTTGAGAACTCACCTACCTACCTACCAATATAACACAACACATACTGCTGCACTCACTATAAGGCCTTTGTAGAGTCTGTGTTCCAAGGTCCTCTTTTTTTAACTGAAAATAGATGAATTTCTCATACAATATATTGTTTCCTCTCTCTATCCATCCTAGCTCCTCATAGGTCCCAGGGAACAACTTAGATCATAAGGCCTGCACACACTGAGCCTTCTCATTGGTATCTTTTTATTTATTTTTCATTTTTATTTTGTTTATTGAAAATACATTCTTATACAAAATAGCCTAGTTAGAGTTTTTCTTCCTCCCCAGAACCACTCCCTTTCTGTCTCTCATTAGAAAAAAAAGAAAACCAAGCTTCTAAGTGGTAACGACAAAACATTACAAAATAAAATATATTCAGATGAAGCAAAACTATCATATCGAGGTTGCAGATGGCAAGCCAAAAGGAAGAAAAGAGTCCCAAGAGCAGGAAAAAGGATCAATGACTATTTGTTCTCACAGTCAAGAGTCCCATAAATATACTAAGCTAATAGTTATACATGCAGAGGACCTGGTGAAGACCCTTGTAGGCCCTGTGCTTGCTGCTCCTGTCTCTGTGAGATCATATGTACCTTCTTTGATTGATTCAGAGGGCCGAGTTAAAATTTGGAGATGAGTGGGTGGCCCCATCCCTCAATCTGGGGGCCTTGCCTAACCTTCTGGTTATGGTCTCTATAGGTTCTTCCTCCCCTTTGTTGGGCATTTCAGCTAATCTCATCCCTGCCGGATCCTGGGAGCCTCTTCCTTTACTGGTATCTGGGACTTTCTGGTGGCTACCCCCAATTCCCCATCCCCCATTGATACACACCTCTGTTCAATTTTCTGACCCTCTGTAAATCATCCTGTCTCCTCTCATACCTGATCATTCCCCCACATTTCCCCCTCCCTCTCCTCTCTTCCTCTCAGGTCCCTCCAACCCTCTACCTCCTTTACTTTGTTCCCTCTTCTAAGTAGGACTGAAACATCCACACTTTGGTCTTCCTTTTCTTGAGAATCATATTTTCTGTGATTTGTATCATGAGTATTCTGGGCTTTTTGCCTAATAACCACTTATCGGTGAGTGCATGCCATATGTGTTCTTTTGTGACTGGGTTACCTCACTCAGGATGATATTTCCATCCATTTGCCTGCAAATTTCATGAAGTCATTGTTTTTAATAGTTGAGTAGTACTCCATTGTGTAAATGTACCAAACATTTCTTTAAATGTTTCTTACCCTTTCTATATTCCTCTATTAATAATTTTGTGTATAGAACTGTACCCCACTTTTTAACTGGTTACTTGACATCTAGTCTCCTGAGTTTTATTATGTATTTTGGATATTATTTTTCTATATCCAAATATGGAGTTGGTAGAAATTATTTCCCATTCTGTAGGCTGTTGCTGGGTCCAATTCATGCTGTTCTTTGTCTTACTGAAGCTTTTAAGTTCTGCTGGGTCTTGAACTCAGTGCCTGCACTATTGGCGTTCTGTTTAGGAAGTCTTCTCTTGTACCAATGTGGTCAAGGCTATTTTCCCTTTTCTCTTTTTGTCAGGTTCAGTGTATCTGGTTTTATATTGAGGTCTTGATTCACTTTGAGTTGAGTTGTGTTCAGAGTGATGAAGACAAATCTACTTTCATTCTTCTACATGCAGATACCCAGTTTTACCAGCAGCATTTTTTTTTTTTTATAAGATGCTGTTTTTTTTTTCCAGTGTGTATTTCTGGCTTCTTTATAAAAAATCAGGTGTCCATATTGTATGCGGATGTATGTCTGGGTCTTCAGTTGGATTTGTGTCTGTTTTTGTACCAATATAATGCAGTTTTATGACTATATCTCTGTACAACTTGAAATAAGGAATGGTGAGCACTTCAGTAGGTTTTTATTGTTCAGAATTGTTTTAGAGATGCTGTTTTTTTCATATAAAGTTGAGAATTATAATTTCAAGATTTGTAAAGAATTGTATTAGAATTTTGATGGAGATTGCATCAAATCTATAGATTGGTAGGATGACCATTTTTACCATTTTAATCCTATTAATCTGTGAGCATAAGAGATCTGTCCATATTCTGAAGCATTTGTCATATAATCGTTCATTTGCTTGGATAGAGTTACCTGAAGGTATTTTATATTATTTGAGGCTATTGTAAAAGTTTTTTTCCCCTCAGTTTGTCATTTGTATATAGGGGCTACTGATTTTTTTAAGTTAATCTTGTATCCATCAAAGTCACTGACAGTGTTTGTCAGTTGTAAGAGTTCCTTGCTTGAATTTTCAGAATTGGTTATGTATACTATCATACCATCTACAAATAATGATATTTTGACTTCTTCTTTTCCAATTTCTATCCCCTTGCTCTCCTTCAATTGTCTTACTGCTCTTGCTAGAACTTTAAGTTCTATATTGAATAGATATGAAGAGAGTAAAACAAAACCTTATTTTGTTCCTGATTTTAGTGGAGTTGCTTTGAATTTCTCTCCATTTAAGTTGTTGGCTATAAGATTGTTGTAAATTGTCTTTATTATATCTAGGTATGTCCCTTGTGTTCCTAATCTCTCCAGGACTTTGATCATGAACTATTATTTTTTTTTCAAATGCCCTTTTGCATCTAATGAAATGATCATGTGTTTTTTAATGTTTATTTATATAGTGGATTACATCTATTGATTTTTATATATTGAAAATCCCTGTATCTCTGAGATGAAACCTACTTGACCATAGTATATTATCTTTTTTAATGTGCTTTTCACTGTGGTTTGCAAATATTTTATTGAGTTTCTTCTTTAATCTTTATTTATGTTCATAAAGAAAATTGGTCTGAAATTCTCTTTCTTTGTAGGGTCTTTATGTGGTTTGGTTGCCAGAACAACTGTGGATGTATAAAATGAATTTGGCAGTGTTCCTTTCATTTGTATTGTGTTGAACAATTTTAGGAATATTGGAATTAACACTGAAAATCTGATAAAATTTTGAAAACAATATCTGCCCCTCCCCCCTTTTGGAGATTTTAATACTGCTTCTATTTCACTAGATATATGTCTATTTAAATTGTTTATCTGATCTTGATGTAACTTTGGTAAATGGTATCTATTGAGAAAATTATCTATTTCTTTTAGATTTTCCAATTTGATGAAGAAGAGATTTTTAAAGTATATCCTTAATGATTTTCTGGATTTCCTTGATGTTGGTTGTCATGTCTCCTTTTTGTTTCTGATGTTGTTAAATTTGGATATTCTTTCCTTTAGTTTGCCCTTTAGTTAGTTTGGATAAGGGTTTGTCTCTCTGGTTGGTTTTATTTTCTCAAAGTACCAACTTTTGTTTCATTAATCCTTTGTATTGTTCTCTTTGTTTTTATTTTATTGATATCAGCCTTCAGTTTGATTATTTCTTGACATCTAATCTTCTTAGATATGCTCGCTTCTCTTTTTCTGGAGCTTTTGTGTGTGCTGTTAAATTGTTAGTATGAGACCTCTGCGTGAAAAAAAAAAAGCAAAAGGGAAAAAATGATTGCTTCTAGGTATGGTGGAGAAGAATGTTTGTTGTAGGTATGTGGGAAAGTATAGTCAAAGTCTAGACATCTGGTAGAGTCCAGACTGCTCATGACAAGACTGAGCTGTACCTTATGAGGAGAGGGGAAGGGAAGGGAGATGAAAGAAAGGGGAATCAGATGAAGCAACTAGGAGGCCAAAGGTCAAAGACAGAGGGTAACCAAAATAGTCAAATTATGTAAGAAAGAGCAGCCTAGCCCATGGGTTGGAGAGTTCAGGGTAGGTTGAGGGAATGTGCCACCCAGCAAGAGGCTGAGAAATTGCAGGGAGATCCTGAGGTTCAGGTCTGCTTTGATATGTTAAGTAGGCACTTCAGCCATTTGGCCCAAGTTTGAAATCTAACAATCTCTCCAATTTTTTTAATGAAGGCACTTAATGCTATGAACTTTCCTCTTAGTATTGCTTTCACAATATACCTTAAAGTTGCTTATGTTGGCTATTCATTCTCATTGAATTCTAGGAAGTCTTTTTTTTTTTTTTAAATTTCTGTCTTCACCAATTTTTCATAGTAGAGAACTGTTCAGTCTCCATGAGTTTATAAACTTTCTGTTGTTTCTGTTGCTGTTGATATACATCTTTAATCCTTGGTGATCTGATAGGATGTAGGGGGGTTAATTCAATGTTTATTTTTTTATCTGATGAGACTTGCTTTGAGTATGTGATCAGTTTTGGAGAAAATTCCATGAGTTTGAGAAGAAAATATTTTTTTTGTGTGTGGATAAAATATTTTGTAACTATTGGTTACATCCATTTAATTTATAAGGTCAGCTAGCTCTAGTATTTCTCTGTTTAGTTTTTGTCTGGATGACCTATTCATTAGTATAGTATACTATCAGTACATGGGTTAACATATGATTTAAGCTGTAGTAGTATTTGTTTGTTTGTCTTACAAATATGAGTGACCTTGTATTCAGTGAATAAATGTTAAGAATTGAAATATCATCTTGGTATAGTTTTTTTGATAAGTATGTAGGATCTTTCCCCATATCTTCTTATTAATTTTAGTTTGAAGTCTATTTTGTTAGATATTATAATAGAAATACCAGCTTGTCTCTTAGGTCCATTTGTTTGGAATAACTTTCCCCAACATTTTACCCTGAGGTAAAGTCAATTCTTGATGGTAAGGTATCTTTCTTTGATGCAGCACAAAGATGGTTCCTGGTTTCTATCCATTCTGTTAGTCTGTGTCTTTTTATTAAGACCGTTGATGTTGAAAGATCAATCACCAATGATTGGGGATTTTTGTTATTTTGTTGTTGTCTGTGGTGATATGTAAGTGTGTATGTGTGTGTCTCCCTTCTGTTGGCTTTGCTGGTCTGAGATTATTAATTTTCTCTATTTTCATGGGTGTAGTTAACTTCCTTAAGTGGGAATTTTTCTTCTAGCACCTTTTGTAGGGCTGGATTTATAGATAATTATTGTTTAAATTTGGCTTCATTGTGCAATGCTTTATTTTCTCCACCTATGGTGATTGAAAGTTTTACTGGATATAATAGTCTAGGATCATATCTCTGGTCTCTTAAGGATGTGCAGCACATCTGTCTAGGCCCTTATTCTTTTATAATCTCCATTTAGAAGTTGAGTATAATCCTAATAGGTCTGTCTTTATATGTTGTCTGGTATTTTTTCTTTGCAACTTTTAATATTTTTTCTTTGTTCTGTACAATTAGTGTTTTGAATATTATGTGACAAGGGGTCTTTCTTCTCTGGTCTAATCTATTTTGTGTTCTATAGAGTTCTTGTACATTTATATGCATCTCCCTCTTTTTGGTTAGGAAATTTTTCTTTTATGATTTTGTTGAAAATAATTTCTGGGTTTTTAAGCTTTGATTCTTTTCCTTCCTCTATTCTTAATATTCTTAGGTTTGGTTCCTGGATATTTTGTGTCATGAATATTTTAGATTCAATTTTGACTATTATATCTATTTTTCTATGGTATTTTTAATATCTGAGATTCTCTTTTCTATGTCTGATATTCTGAGGAAGCTTGTTTTTGTAGTTTCTGTTCAAATTTTTAAATTTTTCATTTCCATAATTCCCTCAGTTTGTGTTTTCTTTATTATTTCTATTTCCATTTCAGGACTTGAACAGTTTTATTTGTTTCCTTTAACTGCTTGTTTGTGTTTTCTTGGCTTCTTTAAAGACTTTATTAATTTCTTCTTTAAGACCTCTATTATCTTCATATAGTTGCTTTTAAAGTTGGTTTTTCCTGTGCTCCAGCTATGTTGGAATATCAGAGGCTGCTGTGGTAAGATAGTTGGGCTCTATTGGAAACATTGCCCAGGCTGTTATTGTGTTCTTAAGCTGGAGTTTAACCATCTTGGTTTGGAATGATTGTAAGTCTAGGTGCTGTTATCTGGGTTTGTGTTTGTTGGGTGGGTGTTTTGTTCATTGGTCTCTGTTTTATTTCTGGATTTTCAGTAAGTGTGATGACTGTGTTATGCCTTTTTTACTGATTTGCTCATCTGGTATATTCACAGGGAATGCCTACGGTGTTTGAAGCTGTAATGCAGAGGGGACAAGGCAGGAAGGGAGGTGAGAAGGGGATGGTCTTTGGGATACACAGGAGATGTGGATGGGGGGATGAGTGGCTACATCTGGTAATCTCTTGCAGTGCTATATGAGACTTAAGGAGTGGGTCTGGGGAAACACAGTCCAGTGTCTTCTTTCAATGGCCTATGAAACAGGTTTGCCTTATAATAATAACTATTATTATTATTACTACTACTACTACTATTGGCAGTGGTGATGGTCGTGGTCGCAGAGGAAAAGGAAAGGAAAAGGAAGACAATGAAGAGGAAAAGATATACATCTCAGCAACTTGTCATGATTTTGTGGATATGGTATATTATTTTGGCCTTTTTTCTCCTTTGCTTTGACTATTGAAAAGCTTAGAGTCAAGTGTAATTGTACAGGCTGCCCCTATATTTTGTGACTTTTCTTAGCATGGCATCAGCCATTATGGGACAGAGATTGCTATCAAGTTAAGCCTAGCAGAAGTAGCCATAACACACTACTCTAGAAAATGTGTAGGGTGTTCTGGCTTTCAAAATTAATACTGCCTTTGGAGCTTTCCATCCTCATTCACTTACTCTTCCTTCATCATTCCTGTTTCCTGTGTTTCTGCCAAGTTTGACAGCATGAATCTGAAAATAAGTATGCTTGGAAAAACAGGAAGGGAAAGAAAAAAGTAAAAACAAAATCTGCATTGCAATCTATCAATAAACTCCTGGAAAATAAACTTCTTGTCTAAACTGCCTGGGAAATCAATCTGCTTTAAGTGCTCTTAGTATAGACCAGGATCATTAAGTTTGGAAAACTGAAGGAACCATGACAACAGGTTTGATTTCTTTCCTGGGGCATAGAGAAACAGTCTTTCTCAGGTATCTTGACAGGAAGCTGTTTCATTTCTCCCAATAATAAGTCACATTCCTGACAGGAGGGCACAGGCTTTTCTATTGTCCTGAGAATGGTGATGACTAAGAAAATAATGCATGAGGAGATCAGTGACTGGAGATACCAATAAGTGGTCAGGGAAATGCTCCTGTGGTGTCAGTGACAAGGACAAGGAGGCAGGTGCAGAGAGTGTTACTGAATTCTTAGATGTTAAAATAAACTATGGGTTTCAGATAGAAAACCCAGTCTCTTTCTAGCCAGGCAGTGGTGGCACACAACTTTAATTAATCCCAGTACTCACAGGTTGAGGCAGGTAGATCTCTGTCAGCCTGGTCTACAAAGCAAGTTTAGGACAGACAGGGCCACACAGAGAAACATCAAAATAAAAATAAACAAAAGGAAAGGAAAGAAAAGAAAACCCATTTTTTTGTCCTAATTCTATCATAAAAATACTTATATGATTTGGAGTAAAACCTTCATGATCTTAGACCTCTGCTTGTGATCCCAGTGCTGAGGAGGTGGAGATAAGAATTTCCTGGTGCTTACTGGTCAGAGAGTCCAGTCTATTCTATTTGTTGAGCTCCAAGCCAGTAAGAAAGCCTGCCTCAAAAGACAAGACAGCTCCTGAAGACTAACAATAGAGGTTGACTTCTGGCATTCATGCACAAAACATACCTACTCATATATATGTATCTATATGCATGGACACATACACACACACACACACACACACACACACACACACACACACACACACACACACAGAGTACAATGTCTACTTAAAGTTTGAGGATCAAGGGGGGCATATATGAGTATAAATTTTTAAGCAACTGACAGTATTAAATTTGAAGTTCTGTGCCCGAGAATGACTCTTGGGAGCACAAATCCAATATGTACCTTGTCACCACTACCATCTTTTAGACATTTTAATTTACTGAACTAGTTCAATGAGAAAATAAATTTAGTCCCCAACAGCTAGAATATTCATAAATCTAATTAATAAAGCTATGACTTAAAGCTTCATGGTACTATGCTTGCTTTACTCAACTTATTTACAGGAAGTAGTATGTATTTGGTGATCTCTAAATAT
This sequence comes from Arvicanthis niloticus, assembly GCF_011762505.2. Lineage (NCBI taxonomy): Eukaryota > Metazoa > Chordata > Mammalia > Rodentia > Muridae > Arvicanthis > Arvicanthis niloticus. Next base: position 1,789,982 of record NC_047679.1, read on the forward strand.
GTTCCCTTCTCAAAATATGAACTCCATGTGAAAGGGAGTTGGTCTAGTTGTCTTCTATTCTATTCCTGGTGTGTCAGGCACATGGGTGGTTGACATTTAGTGACTACATAAACAATTTAGTATGAGATACCTGTTCCTTCCTCTGTGCCCTTTACATGAATTCTATTAATATGTAACTTTTGCTTGCCTGTGAGGTTTTCATTGAGTATTGTTTTTCTCAATTTACAATCATGTAACCTTCTAGTACATTTTGATGGAAGGCCTAATATTCTGGAGTTACATGTATTTTTCAACTTAATACAAAGTGCTATGAAAACAGCACAGAGAGAGCTTCAGTCCAACTGGAGCTGCCAGTGGATACTTTCTGGAGGGCATACAACTTGGGATGGATCTTGAGTGTACTGTGTCTCATTTGGAGCAGTGTGGCTAATAAAATTTCAGGCAAGTCAGTATCACAAGACTCTATGGGGTTGATTAGAGAACAAAGAGATGTTTATGAACAAGGCAGGCTGTTGGCACAGAAGGTTTGGTGCACACTGAAAAAGGTAAGTCCATTTTTCTTCATAACTTTTTTGTTTTGCTAGATTTTAAGCAGAGAAAAGCATGCATAGGTTTGTGGTTATGAATATGGTAGCTGTAGCCGTAGTTTTAGAGATTGACTCCAAATTATAAAAATCAAGATATGTCCTAATATGAGCAAGTCTCTTCCCCACTGCTCTGCTTTGCCTTAAAATGCTTCTCACGTGTGCATTTGGGCTCATCATCACCCGGAGGAGAAGGTGCCCTTGGAGCAGCAAGGGTGTTCACAAAAGTGGGTGTCTCTTTGTTTTGTAAATCACCAAAGGCACAGTTCCCAGAATAAAAGTGGCAGTGGTTTGGTTTTGGTGGCTTTCCTTCTTCAGAATCACAGAAAAGTGAGCTTTATTCATCTCTTCAGATTTTAGTCAGCCTTATTAAAACCTCCATTTTGAATCCATAGTCCATCTCTTACCTAGCTTGTTTCTGATGAGCTTCTGTCTCCATGTCTTGTCCTTTGGGAACCACCCCAATGTCACTGGTGAACATTGTTATCTTTGGAATCATAATCTGCCTCCCAACCATGTGAACTACAAATGTTTGTGCCCCTTTGGATAGGTCTCTTTTATAAATTCCTTTATTATTCTAATCCTATGATGTCCATGTTAGTGTCCAGGAAGTCTTCTTCTGCCACCTCAAAGATAAGTCCCATCTCAAAGCCAGAGGTGACCTGCTCAAAGAAGCATTCCTCAGTGTATGTCTCAGTGATGATGGAGAAAGCTGAGGCCATTGTCAGCAGCTGGGTTTCAGCACCGACAGCTCCATGAACATCTCCATAGTGCAGTTTGGGCTGTTGGCACACCCATCAGTTGATCCACCACTGACTCAACTCTGGTCTCATTCTTTCTGATGGTAGTCATTAGGGCATTGGAAGCAATGTGTTATTCATGTGAATAGGGGATTTATTAGTATTCTTATTTTAAATTGTCTAAAAATTATTATTCATGGAGTGTGTGTGTGTGTGTGTATGAGAAATGGAGGGGGACATGATAGCACCTGTAGAGGGCAGAGGACAACTTTGCAAATCCCATCTCTTCTTTCACCTTTTATGTTCATTCTTGGGATTAAATGCAAGTCATCATGATTCCACGGTAAGTGCTTTTACCTTGGAGTCATTGTAAAATTCTTTCTTTAGTTCTTCTACCTCAATCCCAATAGGGCAACAATGCTTTTTTTAGTCTAGAGTAAATGATAATGTTCATGCTAACCTATAGATTCCATTATCTAATTTTAATATATTTAGTTCCCTCCCCAAACTGCCCACCTTGTGCCAAGATTTACCCACAGAGGTCTCCCTGCTGCACCACACTTTCCACATGTATCTTAGCATGGGTCTAAACCCAGAATTCCCACTTTTCTAATAAATACCTCTTCCATTATCTCAGTGTTGAGCTCACTGTATTTTATAAGACAATACAACATCCCTGTTGGCATGAGGTGAGATCAGTCAAAAAATGCTGAAAATACATAGGACCTACTGTGTGCTACAATGAAGCTGAAGTGGAAGAGGAAGGTAGAATTATTTCCTTTTAGGAAGAAATCCCAACATGGTGACTCCTCACATAACACCCAAAAGATCTGAATACTGTACTTTTCTGGACTCTCTTGAATGAACACATTCATCTGCCTTGCCATCCCTGCTCTCCAATATCTCATTTCTAGAGCTCACCAATAACAGCCATGTTGCCAAAGGAGCAGCTCATTTCTCTTTCTGTTAAGATTCCTTAACAGTCTCATTATCTTCACTTGTCTCCAGAATTGTCGTCTTAAAAGTACTCTTGTTCTACACAGGTAATTTATCATTCTCAGACTCCCAACCTAAACTTTACTCGCCTCTATGTTGTCTACATCTAAGAGTCAACTTGCTGTTAAGCTTCATGCATAAAAAGTTCCTGTGTTCATAGGTAGTAAGTTTTGAAAAAGTAGAAAATGGGCATTTAACTGCAAAAGACTTAAAACTGTCTGTTCTTCTTATTGATGTTGGGGTCACCAATAGGCAATTTTGAAGGCTGGACATTGAGCTAAGTTCACATTTATTTGAGTTACAGCCATAACAATTTTCATACATAGCTAAGTTTTTGCTGCCTATAACAATGTCTTCTAGGAATGCACCTGTTTCTCTCTATGCTGTCTTGCTAGATAACCTGACATGAAGATGTGTAGGGTTACAAGACCTAGAGAGATGGCTCAGTGGTTAAGAGCACTGGCTGCTCTTCCAGGGACAAATTCCCAGCACACACAATAGCTCATAACTGTCTGCAATGCCAACTCCAGGAGATCATATGTCCTTTTCTGACCTCTTTGGATATTGTATAAAGGTGGTACACTGCCATAAGTGCCTACAAAATACCCATACAAGTAAAAATATATGTAAAACATTTAAAAAGATGTAGATATAGCTTTAAAAAGAAGCCAAATAGTGTCATTCTAAATTTATCTGTCTTCCTTCCTACCCCACCATGGGGTTTGATCTTAAAACCAAGGGCTGTTTTTCTGTGGCTTTCAACACCTTATATGATCTTGGCTGTTTGTTTACTTATCTCTGATAAGCTAACTTCTGAATACTCTTGCCTTTCCTGTGGCCTTTAATCCACACTAGATTCTGCTGTTCCTTCAATATTTCAAACATCATCTAGCTTTAAGGCCTTTCCAGCTGTCCTGTCTGTGCATACTCTTCTTCCAGATAACTTAATGATATATTCCTTTGCTTCAGTTCAGATCTTTTCAAAGACATTTTCTTTAACCATTCCATCTAACATTTCCCCTCCTTTCATATTACAGCCTGACTTGACCTTTACTAACTATATGAAAGATAGCTGTGTGTTTGAGGCCAGCCTGAGCTACAGAGGAATAATTTGTCTCAAAAACAATAAATAAAATGTCCAGGTAACATCTACATATTATAAATTTCTATGAAAAGCTACAAATCTCAACAATGACAAGCATGGCAAGTTATCTCTGAAAGGTGTAACAATGACACTTATATCTTGGCACTAACCAACAACTGTTTAATTCTAATTAAGCCAGGCCAAATAGCAGGTAAATTATGCCTGGTACTGGAAACCTAGCCAACTACTTATGGCTGATGAGGTCATGGACACTAGAAGAGAACCTACTACCATCAGTCTACTAGATCAGAATAATTCCTAACTTCATTCTAAATAATTATCCTCATAACCAGAGATAACTATAGCTCTCATACATTGCCAGAGATTTCTTTCAGTGGCATAAAGTTTAACAGAAAGTCATAACTAGTCACAATACAGAGAATGAACTGACTGAGGAGTGCCCAACCCCAGTGGCTATATCTATAACATAAGCCCTACATGTAAAGCCCAGGGAATATTTTGGAAGAAGGAACAGAAAAATTCTAAGAGCCAAAGGACCAGAAAGTCTGCTGCAAAATTGTATCTTATATATATGACAGAGAAGCTGCACCCATGAAATCTCAACAGTATGGCTTCCCAAATAAGACCTGAAAAATGAGCACCAGTTGACATGCCAACATGGGTGAGGTAATCAGAGCCTCACCACTAGTCCTTAGAGGAAGTGCTGCAGGAAATTAATGACTTATATCCACTAAATGGACTCACCAGGTTGTATCTATATACTGTGTGTGTGTGTGTGTGTGTGTGTGTGTGTGTGTGTTAAAAAATAACTAAAGAAAAGAAAAAGAGCCAGTAAATTTGAGAAGTGGGGTAGTTCAAGAGTGGAGTCATGAGGGGAATTCTGAGGGTTTGTTTAACCAACAAAACAAAACTAGAGTCTTGTGATCCCAGTTTCTTCAGAAACACAGAATTGTTCTTGGAATGTGCTTTTGTTCCCCTCCCAGGTGTAATAGATAGGACTGAGTTTGCTTTAGATTATTCATTACAACTGCCTATTGTTATTTGTTTATATGCTTCTATGGAAAAAATGTTTGTCAAATATGGCTTGTAATTGTGATTATATACAGCTTGAACTCATGAGAACTTTACTCTTGTGACCTTTCTTAGCCTTTCAGGGCATAAATTGTCTGCTTCTCTGACTATAGTTGGCTATTGCATGAGACTTAGTCCATCTCAGTTTTAGGCTCCATTCTCCTAGGTTCTACCAGCTTTAGAACAGTATCAGGGAATGACATGGAAGGGGTTGGAGGGAGAAGGGGGTGATATAAATAGAGTACACATATATGAAATTTTCAAACCAAAAAAATAAAATAAAATAGAAACTATAAATTCAAAGCATTTACAGTTAGGAGAATCTCAAGAAGTAAAAACAAAAAGAAAAAAGAATGCATGAATATTCTTATCAGAAAGGAACACTAATCCTAATGAGAGGAAGGAAAGATTTGCCTATTACAAGAGTAGATGGATTATTTTCTTCCCAGCCTGTCATTACATTTTGCTGTGTTTACAAAGAAGATAGAGTATCAGCTAGTTTATGTTTCCTCTAAGAAATGACAAAATTATGTCATTTTCTTATTTAAGTATTGATCTGTAAGCTCTGGGACAGGACAAAGACATTTAACTTTTTCCTAGGAGTCAATGATTGTGCTACCGAAGGCCAGTCCTTGATCTTCATGACAGAGGTAACTATAGGAAATGTCAGAATTTTTACCCAACACTCTTATTTAAAAATGAAATCCCAGGAAAGTAAGAATTACAGAAGTTAGTATCTATTGAGCACACATTTAAGATTTATTAGCCATGAAGTAAATTACTACTTCACAGAATAATAAAGTAGTCTCTTAGACTCTTTATTTAAAAAAAAAATCTTTATGTTCCTTTATTGGAGCAAAATTCCTGACATATACAGTGATATATTTACTAGAGTCCTGTGCAGAAATTACACACTATCCATCTAGACAGATTTTGGTTACGCTTTGCCTATTGATGGAGTAGTTCCATTTATAAAGTTTTATACATCAGAAAGCTCTGAGTTTGACCAGGCTGTCCATTAATCATCCCTGAAAAAGTGGCATTTAACTTTAGCTCTATTTTACAGCATTAAAAAGCTTATGCATCAGGTAGCTTCCCAAAACATTATTCTCTGCACAATGGCTCCGAGCAGACAGTTCTTCATCCACCCAGTTCAGAGTCACATCTGAGAGCTTCCATTACATACCTGTGACAGATACTACTGACCACCTCACAGACTGCTTACCTACATATAAAATAAATTAAATAAATGTAAAACAATAAGAACAAAATATAAAAATAGAAAGGGTAACAGGGAAGAAGGAATACGGTGGGTGAAGAAGGGTTCAAGAGAGTATAATAATCAGGGCTTTGAACAAGGAACAATACACATCTATGAATGTGACAGTCTAAATTTCAAAAATAAATCGATGCATTTATTTTTTGAATTTTTATTGGATATTTTATTTACATTTCATATCTTATCCCCTTAGCCCATTTCTTCCCCCTGCCTGGGAACTCCTTATCCCATCCCCCCTCCTCCTGCGTCTATGAGGACATGCCCCCACCTACCCACCACTTCCACCTCCCCACCCTCAAGCCCCCCCCCACTGGGTATCCAGCCTTCATAGGACCAAGGATCATCTTTCCCACCTATGCCAACAAGGCCATTCTCCCCTACTTAAACAGCTGGAACCATGGGTTCCTCTCTATGTTCTCCCAGATTGGTGGTTTAGACGCTGGGAGCTCTGGTTGCTTGGTATTGTTGCTATCCTCATGGGGCCATAAATCTTTTCAGCTCCTTCAGTCTTCTCCCTCTTTCAGCTTCTTCAGTTCTCCTCCACTGGGAACCCATTGATCAGTTCAATGGTTAGCTGTGAGCATCTGCTTCTGTATATGTCAGACTCTGGCAGACTTCTAAGGAGACAGCTATATCAGGCTCCTGTCAGCAAGCACTTTCTGACATCCATATCAGCGTCTACCTTTGCTGACTGCACATGAGATGGATACCCAGGTGGAATGGTCTCCAGATGGCCCCTCCTTCAGTTTCTGTCCCACACTTTGTCTCCATATTTGCTCCCTTAAGTATTATGATACTCCTTCTAAGAAGGGCCTAAGCAACCGCACTTGGTCTTCCTTCTTCATGAGCTTCATGTGGTCTATGAATTGAATCTTGAGTATTTCAAGCTTCTGGGCTAATATCCAATTATCAGTGAGTGTATACAATGTGTGTTCTTTTGTGATTGAGTTACCTCCCTCAGGATGACATTTTTCTAGTTCTATCCATTTACCTAAGAATTTCTCGAATTCATTGCTTTTAATAGCATAGTAATACTTCATTGTGTAAATGTATCACATTTTTTTTGTATCCATTACTCTGTTGAAAGACATCTGGGTTCTTTCCTGCTTCTGGCTTTTATAAATAAGGCTGTTATGAACATAGTGGAGCATATGTCCTTGTTATATGTTGGAGCTCTTTTGGGTATATGCTCAGAAGTGGTATAGCTGGGTCCTCAGGTAATGCTATGTCCAATTTTCTGAGGAACTGCCAGACTGCTTTGCAGAGTGCTTGAACCATCCTGCATTTCGACCAACAATGTAGGAGTGTTACTCTTTCTCCACATCCTCGCTAGCATCTACTATCACCTGAGTCTTTTATCTTAGCCATTCTGACTGGTGTGAAGTGGAATCTCATGGTTGTTTTGATTTGAATTTCCCTGATGACTAAGGATGCTGAACATTTCTTTAGGTGCTTCTCAGCCATTCAAGTTTACTCAGTTGATAATTCTTTGTTTAACTCTGCACCCCATTCTTAATAGGGTTATTTGGTTGTCTGGAGTCTAAGTTTTTGAGTTCTTTGTGAATATTGGATATTAGCCCTCTATTAGGTGTGAGATTGGTAAAGATCTTTTCCCAATCTGTTGGTTGCCGTCCTAATGACAGTGTCCTTTGCCTTACAGAAACTTTGCAATTTTATGAGGTCCCATTTGTCAATTCTTGATCTTAGAGCATAAGCCATTGGTGTTCTATTCAGGAACTTTCCCCCTTGCCCAAGTATTAAAGGTTCTTTCCTAGCTTAAGATTCCCAACTTAAAGGGTCAGTAAATATCTTCACCATGTAGCTCTTATGTGAGGGCTAGAGATCTAATTCGTGCCTTTAAGCCTCTGCAACAAGCTCTTCAGGGATGGAGCGTCTTCCTACTCCTATATTTCTTTTTTCTTCTATTTTTATTTATTTTTTTATTGTTTTTTCATTTTTTATTAGATATTTTATTTACACTTCAGTTTACTCTGTAACTTCTCCATTGGGAACCTTTGACCAGATTAATGGTTAGCTGCAAGTATCTGCCTCTGGGTATGTCAGACTCTGGGGGACCTCTAAGGAGACAGCCTTACCAGGCTGCTGTCAGCTTTCCCTTCCTGTCATCCATATCAGTGTGTATTTTTGGTGACTGCACATGGAATGAATACCCAGGTGGAATGGTCTCCATACAACCTCTCCTTCAGATTCTGTCCCACACTTTGTCTCCATATTTGCTCCCTTGGGTGCTTAGTTACTCCTTCTAAGAAAAACCTAGGCATCCACACTTGTTCTTCCTTCTTCATGAGCTTCATGTGGTCTGGTAGTTGAATCTTTGTTGTTTCAAACTTTTGGGCTAATCTCTGCTTATCAGTGAGTAAATACTATGTGTGTTTTTTTTTTGTGATTGGGTTATCTCACTCAGGATGATATTTTCTAGTTCCATCCATTTACCTAAGAATTTCGCAAATTCATTATTTTTAATAGCTGAGTAATATTCCATTGTGTAAATGTACCACATTTTTTGTATCCATTCCTCTGTTGAAGGGCATCTGGGTTCTTTCCAGCTTCTGGCTATTATAAATAAGGCTGCTATGACCATAGTGGAGCATATGTCTTTGTTATATGTTGGGGCCTTTTCAGGGTATATGCCCAAGAGTGGTATAGCTGGGTCCTCAGGTAGTGCTATGTCCAATTTTCTGAAGAACTGCCAGACTGATTTCCAGAGTGGTTGTACCAGCTTGCAACCCCACCAACAATGCAGGAGTGTTCCTCTTTCTTCACATCCTCGCCAGCATCTACTATCACCTAAATTTTTGATCTTAGCCATTCTGACTGGTGTCAAGTGGTATCTCAGGGTTGTTTTGATTTGCATTTCCCTGATGACTAAGGATGTTGAGCATTTCTTAAGGTGCTTCTCGGCCATTCATGTTTCTTCAGTTGAGAATTCTTTGTTTAGCTCTGTACCCCATTTTTAATGGGGTTATTTTGTTGTTTGGCGTCGAATTTCTTGAGTTCTTTGTATATATTAGATATTAGCCCTCTATCGGATATAGGATTGGTAATGATCTTTTCCCAATCTGTTGGTTGCCGTTTTGTCTTGTTGACAATGTCCTTTGCCTTATAGAAGCTTTGCAATTTGATGAGGTCCCATTTGTGGATTCTTGATCTTAGAGCATAAGCCATTGGTGTTCTGTTGAGGAACTTTTCCCCTGTGCCTAGGTATTTGAGGGTCTTCCCCAACTTCTCTTCTATTAGTTTCAGTGTATCTGGCTTTATATGAAGGTGCTTTATCCACTTGGAGTTGAGCTTTGTACAAGGGGATAAGAATGGATTAATTTGCATTCTTCTACATGTTGACCTCCAGTTGAGCCAGCACCCCTTATTGAAAATGCTGACCTTTTTGCACTGGATGGTTTTAGCTCCCTTGTCAAAGATCAAGTGACCATAGATGTGGGGGTTCATTTCTGGGTCTTCAATTCTATTCTATTGATCTTCCTGCCTGTCTCTGTACCAATACCATGCAGGTTTTATCACTACTGCTCTGTAGTACAGTTTGAGGTGAGGGATGGTGATTCCCCCAGAAGTTCTTTTATTGTTGAGAATAGTTCTCACTATCCTGGGTTTTTTGTTATTCCAAATGAATTTGTAAATTGCTCTTTCTATTTTTATGAAGAATTGATTTGGAATTTTGATAGGGATTGCATTGAACCTGTAGTTTGCTTTTGGAAAGATGGCCATTTTTGCTAAGCTAATCCTGCCAATCCAGGAGCATGGGAGATCTTTCCATCTTCTGAGATCATCTTTGATTTCTTTCTTCAGAGACTTGAAGTTCTTGTCATACATATCTTTCACTCGCTTGGTTAGATTCACTCCAAGATATTTTATATTATTTGTGACTATTGTGAAGGGTGTCATTTCTCTAATTTCTTTCTCAGTCTGCTTATCCTTTGAGTAGAGGAAGGCTACTGATTTGTTTGAGTTGATTTTATATCCAGCCACATTGCTAAAGTTGTTTATCAGGTTTAGGAGTTCTCTGGTGGAAGTTTTAGGGTCACTTAAGTATACTATCATATCATCTGCAAATAGTGAAATTTTGACTTCTTCCTTTCCTATCTGTATCTCTTTGACTTCCTTTTGTTGTCTAATTGCTCTAGCTAAGACTTCCAGTACTATATTGAATAGGTAAGGTGAGAGTGGGCAGCCTTGCCTAGTCCCTGATCTTAGTGGGATTGCTTCAAGTTTCTCTCCATTTAGTTTAATGTTGGCTACTGGTTTGCTGTATATTGCTTTTACTATGTTTAGGTATGGGCCTTGAATTTCTGATCTTTCCAGGACTTTTAACATGAGGAGTTGTTGAATTTTGTCAAATGCTTTCTCAGCATCTAGTGAGATGACCATGTGTTTTTTTTCTTTGAGTTTATTTATGTAGTGGATTACATTGATGGATTTCTGAATACTGAACCATCCCTGCATTCCTGGGATAAAGCCTACTTGATCTTGATAGATAATTGTTTTGATGTGTTGTTGGATTCGGTTTGCGAGAATTTTATTGAGTATTTTTGCATCAATATTCATAAGAGAGATTGGTCTGTAGTTCTCTTTCTTTGTTGGGTCTTTCTGTGGTTTAGAAATGAGCATAATGGTAGCTTCATAGAATGAATTGGGTAGTATTCCTTCTGTTTCTATTCGATGGGATAGCTTGAAGAGGATTGGTATTAGGTCTTTCTTGAAGGTCTGATAGAATTCTGCACTGAAACCATCTGGCCCCGGACATTTTTTGGTGGAGAGATGTTTAATGACTGCTTCTATTCCTTTAGGAGTTATGCAACTGTTTATATGGTTTATCTGTTGCTTGTTTAACTTTGGTACGTGGTATCTGTCTAGAAAATTGTCCATTTCATCCAGATTTTCCAGTTTTGTTGAATATAGGCCTTTGTAGTAGGATCTGATTATTTTTTTAATTTCCTCTGTTTCTGTTGTTATGTCTCCCTTTTCAGTTCTGATTTTATTAATTTGAGTACTGTCTCTGCGCCCTTTGGTTAGTCTGGCTAAGGGTTTGTCTATCTTGTTGATTTTCTCAAAGAACCAGCTCCTGGTTTTGTTGATATTTTGTATAGTTCTTTTTGTTTCAACTTGGTTGATTTCAGCCCTGAGTTTGATTATTTCCTGCCGTCTACTCCTCTTGGGTATTTTAGCTTCTTTTTGTTCTAACGCTTTCAGGTGTGCTGTCAAGTTGTTAATGTATGCTCTTTCCATTTTCTTTTTGTGGGCACTTAGAGCTATGAGTTTTCCTCTTAGTACTACTTTCATGGAGTCCCACAAGTTTTGATATGATGTTTCCTCATTTTCATTTAATTCTAAAAAGTCTTTAATTTCTTTCTTTATTTCTTCCTTGACCAAGTTATCATTTAGTAGAGCATTGTTCAGTTTCCAAGTGTATGTGGGCTTGCCGATGTTTTTGTCCATGTCAAAGACTAGTCTTAGTCCATGGTGGTCTGATAGGGTACAAGGGATTATTTCAATCTTTTTGTATCTGTTGAGGCCTCTTTTGTGACCAATTATATGGTCTATTTTGGAGAAAGTACCATGAGGTGCTGAGCAAAAGGTATATTCTTTTGTTTTAGGATGAAATGTTCTATAGATGTCAGTTAAGCCCAATTGGTTCATAACTTCTGTTTCATTGTGTCTCGGTTTAGTTTCTGTTTCCATGATCTGTCCATAGCTGAGAGTGGGGTGTTGAAATCTCCCACTATTATTGTATAGGGTGCAATGTATGCTTTAAGCTTAAGTAAAGTTTCTTTTATGTATGTGGGTGCCCTTGCATTTGGGGCATAGATGTTGAGAATTGCGAGTTCCTCTTGGTACATTTTTCCTTTGATGAATATGAAGTGTCCTTCTTTATCTTTTTTTATTACTTTTGGTTGAAAATAGATTTTATTTGATATTAGAATCGCTACTCCCCCTTGTTTCTTGGGACTGTTTGCTTGGAAGATTGTTTTCCACCCTTTTACTCTGAGGTAGTGTCTGTCTTTTTCACAAAGGTGTATCTCCTGAATGCAGCAAAATGTTGGGTCCTGATTGCATATCCAGTCTGATAGTCTATGTCTTTTTATTGGAGAATTGAGTCCATTGATATTAAGAGATATTAAGGAAAAATGAATGTTGTTTCCTGTTATTTTTGTTATTGGCAATGGAGATATGTTTGTATAGCTACCCTCTTTTATGGTTGTTGGAAGATTACTTTCTTGCTTTTTCTAGGTTGTAGTTTCCCTCCTTGTGTTGGAGTTTTCCACCAATTATCCTTTGAAGTGCTGGATTTGTCGTGAGATATTGTGTAAATTTCGTTTTGTCATGGAATATTTTGGTTTCTCCATCAATATTGATTGAGAGTTTTGCTGGGTATAGTAGTCTGGGCTGGCATTTGTGTTCTCTTAGTGTCTGTATGACATCTGTCCAGGATCTTTTCACTTTTATAGTATCTGGTGAGTAGTCTGGTATAATCTGATAGGTCTGCCTTTATATGTTACTTGGACATTTTCCCTTACTGCATTCAATATTCTTTCTTTATTTTGTGCATCTGGTGTTTTGATTATTGTGTGATGGGAGGAATTTTTTTTTCTCATCTAGTCTATTTGGCATTCTGTAGGCTTCTTGTATGTTTATGGGCTTCTTGTTCTTTAGGTTAGGAAAGTTTTCTTCTATAATTTTGTTGAAGATATTTATTGGCCCTTTAATTTGGGAATCTTCACTCTCATCTTTACCTAGTATTCTTAGGTTTGGTCTTCTCATTGTGTCCTAAATTTCCTGCATGTTTTGGGTTAGGAGCTTTTTGCATTTTGCATTTTCTTTGAAAGTTGTGTCAATGTTTTCCATAGTATCTTCTGCACCTGAGAGTCTCTCTTCCATCTCTTGTATTCTGTTGGTTATGCTTGCATCTATGACTCCTGATCTCTTTCCTAGGTTTTCTATCTCCAGGGTAGTCTCCCTTTGTGATTTCTTTATTGTTTCTATTTCCATTTTTATGTCCTGGCTGGTTTTGTTCAATTCCTTCACTTGTTTGGTTGTGTTCTCATGTAATTCTTTAAGGGATTTTTGTGTTTCCTTTTTAAGAGCTTCTACCTTTTTACCTATCTTCTCAGTTTTTTTGAGAATGTTATTTATGTCCTTCTTAAAGTCTTCTATCATCATCATTATAAGTGATTTTAAATCTGAGTCTTGTTTTCCTGGTAAGATGGGGAATTCAGGGCTTTCAGGTGTGGGAGAACTAGGTTCTGATGATGCAAAGTAACCTGGGTTGCTGATGCTTATGTTCTTGTGCTTGCCTTTTGTCATCTGGATCTCTTCTACCTGTCCTGTCTCTGACTAAAGCCTGTCTTTCTTATTATCTTGATTGTATCAGAACTGTGTTGGGAGACGACTTTTAGCAGAAAGCAGCTAGATTATCTTTGCAGCCATCTGGAACCATATACCCTGATAAGAGATTTGGTTTTCAATAGCCTACAACAGCTGAAGCACACTCTGATATCCCACATATTTTGTGTTCCTGTTACTGCTCCCAGCTGCAAGGCACACGTGGTAGCCATGCCTGCAAGGCATGAGGTTCACGTGCTGTCCAGGCCATATATGCCTGTAAGGCACACGTGGTATCCAAGCCTGCAAGGTACACGGTGCACGTGCTATCCACACTATAGACACCTGTAAGGATTGCATCATATCAAAACCTGCAAGGCACATGGTATCCACGCGCCTACAAGGCACTTGGCAAAAGCATATAAATACCTCAGAATTCCCTTCAATAAAAGAGACAAGAGACTTGGTATGAGATCAGAGACTTGATCACACCCTGTCATGTCTCCATTCTTTGCGTTACCTGCCCCAAGAGCCCCACTCTCTCTCTTGACCAGAGCACTTAGCCCCAAAAGCGTTGAGGCAGAGTAAAGGCCACAACATTGTGGCGTCCAAGGAGAGTAAGGTTCTCAACAGAACTGTGTGGGATGGGTGTTACTACTAAGGTTAGAGCTGAGGCCAAGATCTGCCCAGTGCTGGGGTGCAGACCAGAAGGAAACAGTGCTCTGGGCCAGGAGTGAATTCCTCGGTTCCAATGGGTCTCAGTTACTCTCTGTTTGGGGCAGGTGTTGCTGTCTCCTTACCTAAGATATTGTCAGGGTTAGAGCTCCTGGGAGCCCAGCTCCCTCTGGGTTCTATGAGATTTGGTGCAGAGCTGGTGCCTGGGATCTGCTCAGTGCTGGGGTACAGACCGGAAGGAAGCAGTGCACTGGGCTGAGAGTGAATTCCTGGGTCCCAGTGGTTCCCAGTTACTCCCTGTTTAGGGCGAGTGTTGCTGTCTCCTTACCTAAGATACTGCCTGGATGAGAGCTCTTGTGAGCCCGCTTCCTCTGCATTCTGTGAGATTGGGTGCAGAGCTGCTTCTCAGGATCTGCTCAGTGCTTGGGCCCAGACCGGAAGGAACCAAATCAATGCATTTCAATAAACAAGTGAATTATCTAGGCCTTGTGTTATCACCCTGTCATCCTAGTTCCTCCAGAAGCATAGCAAAATTAAAGCCTGACTATGTTAGACTGAAGTTAAGGCTATCTAGAGAAATTGTCTCAAAGTAAAACACAAAAGAGGGCTGAGGAAGCAGCTCAGTGGTATAACACTTGCTTAGCATATGTGAAATAAGCATATGTGAAATACTTTGGTCAATATAGTTAAAGACTTGTACTGTAAAAAAAGGCATGGAAGGGGAATATGGGAGAAACATACTGGGAAACTTTGATGGAATTTAGGAAGGATTTCTGACATCTGACTGAAGAGCAAAGTATATGAAAGCTACTATTAGAATTAGTCCTTATAATTTTGATGATCTTTGTTCTTCACATTCACTGAATCTCCACTGTGAGATGGTGCTGATATCTCACTGTTTTAACTCTGATGCTGAAACTGAGGTGCTAGCTAGCTGAGAATAAGAATGTTTGGAGACTCTGTAGCCAATATTAGACAGAAGTTGCATTCTTAAAGTACATCCAGGCACAAGGATTTTATTCCAAGTAGTTAAGATACAGGGACAGATGGAAATGCAGATGATACTGACAGGGAACTAGATGAATAATACTGAAACAGGGTAAAAGAAGCTTGTAAAAAATCAATTATTAAGCTAGTTGTTATAATGCATAACTGGGACTTCAAAAATATCTGATAAATGAATGTTAAAATAAAAAGCAATAATACCTCAAACCAGACTTGGTGGTGCACACTTGTAGTTCCAACACTTGGAAGCTAAGACAGGAGGATTGTGATTTACACACACACACACACACACACACACACACACACACACACACACACGTGCGCGCACAAGCATGTGCACAAACACACTCACTTGCACATGCACAGCTCCCTCAGAATTAACCCATTCAATGGTCAATAGAATTGGAATGTCTCTAATTCAAATTGATTGGTTGAGGGCTACTGAGGAGGGGAAATGTTGATCACTAGGATCATTTCAGCCTAAAACATGAGTAGGCAACGCAGATTTTCATTGTTTTACTAAAAACTCTTGAACACTATGATGCATATATCAATCCACAAAATGTTAACCAAAAATAAATAAGTTTTGGACCCTGTCACTGTATAGCAAAAACACTCACAAGCAATGGTAAACAAATAAAGGTGGCCATGCTGCAATACAGTTTTACTTGTGGACACTGAAATTTGATTTATATATAATCTTATTCTTGTGAAATATTCTTGTGATTTTTTAAACTATCATAAAAAATACATGAACCTTTAGCTCAGAAGTCATGCAGAAAGTTACAGTGTGCTGGATTTTTGACTGTGGGTCACAGTTTGCAAGCTCTTGACTACATGACTTTACCTGGTTTTAAAATTATGCTTCTTCTTTTTAAATAAATTGTGTTCATTGTGTGAAGAAATTTTTCTGGAGCAGGAATGAATGGACTAGACATGTGATTGGATGTTTTGAAGTACTAAACTGAATGTATTCCTCTAACTGAATGTAGCAAGAAGAGTTCTTATTAAAAACTACTACTTACAAAAGCTAAAGACCAATCAAGCATTTTATTCAAGGCTAAGGAACAAAGAATCCAACAAATTTAAAAGGAGTGAATAGTGAAAGAAATGAAACTATTTTCTGTCAGCTTCATAAATTTTTGTTTGTCCATTTACGTTTTAGCAGGCAGCTGGAATTCTAAGCAACAACTCTATTAAGATGCTGGTCAATGAGCAGTCCTTAAATTCTAGGCTGAGGCATAACAGAAATAATGAAAAATTTCATGCTTAATTAGTGAAATGCATGATTAGAAATGTACATACCACATGGTGTTGCATACCTGTAATACCAGCACTTTAAGGGTAAGACAGAAGGATGGCAGATTTGAGGCCAGCCTGGGCTGCATAGTAACTTCAAGGTCAGTCAATGCTATATAATAAAAGACTATGTCTCAAAAACAGAAGAAACAATAAAAATAATTGTATAAGCATAATATTTAATTGTGCATGTTAATAGCAAGCAAACTTCTTTTACATCCTTTATTCTCTCTTAACAATGTAACATTTTAGAAAACATAAGATTATTTTCAATACTTTTATGACATTGTGAAAACCATATTTTCAGGGATTATAAAATGGTCTGGAGAGCAGTATCTTAGGTAAGAAGACAGCAACACCCACCCCAAACAGGGAGTAACTGGGACCCACTGGGACCCAGGAATTCACTCCTGGCCAGAGGAACTGGTTCCTTCAGGTCTGTGCCCCAGCACTGAGCAGATCTTGGGCTTCAGCTCTAACCCCAGTAGCAACATCTACCCCAAACAGTTATGACACAACCAAGATAATAGTAAAGAGAGGATCCAGTCTGAGACCGCACAGATAGCACTAAGGAGATCCATATGGCAAAAGGCAAGCACAAGAACATAAGCATCAGCAGCCCAGGGTACTTGGCATCATCAGAACCTAGTTCGCCCATAATAGAAAACCCTGAATTCCCCATCTTACCAAAAAAGCAAGATTCAGATTTAAAATCATTTCTAATGATGATAGTGGACTTTAAGAAGGACATAAATAACACTCTCAAAGAAATTGAGGAGAACACAGGTAAACAGGTAGAAGCCCTTAAAGAGGAAACATAAAATTTCCTTAAAGAATTATAAGAAAATACAACCAAACAGGTGAATGAATTGAACAAAACCAGCCAGGACATAAAAATGGAAGTGGAAACAATAAAGAAATCACAAAGGGAGAATACCCTGGAGATAGAAAGCCTAGGAAAGAGATCAGGAGTCATAGATGCAAGCATAACCAACAGAATACAAGAGATGGAAGAGAGACTCTCAGGTGCAGAAGATACCATGGAAAACATTGACACAACTTTCAAAGAAAATGCAAAATGCAAAAATCTTCTAACCCAAAACATCCAGGAAATCCAGGACACAATGAGAAGGCCAAACCTAAAGATAGTAGGTATAGATGAGAGTGAAGATTCACAAATTAAAGGACCAATAAATATCTTCAACAAAATTATAGAGGAAAACTTTCCTAACCTAAAGAAAGAGATGCCAATGAACATACAGGAATCCTACAGAACTACAAATAGACTAGACTAGAAAATTTTCTCCCATCACATAATAATCAAAACATAAAATGCAGAAAACAAAGAAAAATACTAAAAGCAGTAAGGGAAAAAGCCCAAGTAACATCTAAAGCAAACCTATAAGAATTACACCAGACATCTCACCAGTGACTATAAAAGCCAGAAGAACCTGGAGTGATATCATACAGACACTAAAAGAACACAAATGCCAGCCCAGGCTACTATACCCAGCAAAACTCTCAATCACTATAGATGGAGAAACCAAGATATTCTATGTGAAACCCAAATTTACACAATATCTTCCCACAAATCCAGCCCTACAAGAGATAATAGACAGAAAATTCCAACACAAGGAGAGAAACTACAACATAGAAAAAGCAAGAAAGTAATCTTCCAAAAAATCCAAAAGAAGATAGCCACACAAACAATGTCACCACTAATAACAAAAATAACAGGAAGAAACAATCTCCTTTCCTTAATATCTCTTAACATCAATGGACTCAATTCCCCAATAAAAAGACATTGACTAACTAACTGGATACACAAACAGGACCCAGTGTTTTGCTACATATAGGAAACTCACCTCAGTGACAAAGACAGACCTTATATTAGAGTAAAAGACTGGAAAAAAAATTTAAAGCAAATGGTTCTAACAAGCTGCAGTAGCCATTCTAATATCGAATAAAATTGACTTTCAACTTGAAGCTGTCAAAAAGAATAAGGAAGTGTTTTTCATACTCGTCAAAGGAAGAGTCAACCATCACGAACCCTCAATTCTGAACATCTATGCACCAAATGCAAGAGCACCCACTTTCATAAAAGAAAACTTACTAAATTTAAAGCACACATTGCACCCCACACAATCATAGTGGGAGACTTCAACATCCCACTGTCAGCAATGGACAGAAAATGGAAACAGAAACTAAACAAAGATGCAGTGAAACTAGCAGAAGTTATGAACCAAAGGATTTAACAGATATCTATAGAACATTTCATCCTAAAACAAAAGAATATACCTTTTTCTCAGCACCTCATGGAACCTTCTCCAAAAAATACCATATAATTGGTCACAAAACAGGCCTCAACAGATACAAGAAAATTGAAATAATCTCATGCATCCTATCAGATTACCATGGACTAGGTCTGGTCTTCAATAACAACAAAAACAATGGAAAGCCCACATTTATGTGGAAACTGAACAACACTCTACTCAATGATAAGGTGGTCAGAGAAGAATTAAAGAAAAAAAATTAAAGACTTTAGAATTTAGTGAAAATGAAGACACACCATACCAAAACATATGGGACACAATGAAAGCAGTGTTAAGAGGAAAACTCATAGCTCTAAGTGCCTCCAAAAAGAAACTGGAGAGAGCATACACTAGCATCTTGACAACACAGGTGAAAGCTCTAGAACAAAAAGAAGCAAACACACCAAAGAAGAGTAGACAGCAGGAAACAGTCAAACTCAGGGCCTAAACCAACCAAGTAGAAACAAAAAGAATGATACAAAGATTCATTAAAACCAGGAGGTAGTTCTTTGAGAAAATCAACAAGATAGACAAACCCTTGATAGACAGACTAATCAGAGGGCATAGAGACAGTATCCACATTAATAAAATCAGAAATGAAAAGGGAGACATAACAACAGAAACCAAGGAAATTAAGAAAATCATCAGATCCTAATACAAAAGCCTATACTCAACAAAATTGGAAAATCAGGATGAAATGGAGAGATTTCTAGACAGATACCATGTTCCAGAGTTAAATCAGGATCAGATAAACCATCTAAACTCTTCCACGACCCCTAAAGAAATAGCAGCAGTCATTAAAATCTTCCAACAATAAAAAGCCCAGGACCAGATTGTTTTAGCTCATAATTCTATCAGACCTTCAGAGAAGACCTAATATCAATACTCTTCGCACTATTTCACAAAATACAAACAGAGGGAACACTACACAATTCATTCTATGAAGCCATAATTATGCTTATACCTAAACCACACAAAGACCCAACAAAGAAAGAGAATTTCAGACCAATCTCCCTTATGAATATCGATGCAAAAATACTCAATACAATTCTTGCAAACTGACTCCAAGAACACTTCAAAACAATTATCTATCATGATCAAGTAGGCTTTATCTCAGGAATGCAGGGATGATTCAATATATGGAAATCCATCAATGTAATCCACTATATAAAAAAACTAAAAGAAAAAAAAACACATGATCATATCACTAGATGCTGAGAAAGCATTTGAAAAGATTCAACACCCCTTCATGGTAAAAGTCTTGGAAATATTAGGAATCCAAGACCCATACTTAAACATAGTAAAAGCAATATACAGCAAACTAGTAGCCAACATCAAACTAAATGGAGAGAAACTTGAAGCAATTCCACTAAAATCAGGGACTAGACAAGGCTGCCCACTCTCTTCCTACCTATTCAATATAGTACTGGAAATCCTAGCTAGAGCAATTAGACAACAAAAGGAAGTCAAAGGGATACAAATTGGAACTGAAGAAGTTTAAATTTCACCAATTGCAAGTGAGATGATAGTATACTTAAGTGACCCCAAAACTTCCACCAGAGAACTTTTAAACCTGATTTTAAAAAAACTTTAGCAAAGTGGCTGGATATATAATTAACTCAAACAAATCAGTAGCCTTCCTCTATTCAAAAGGTTAACAGGCTGAGAAAGAAATTAGGGAAATGACACCCTTCACAATAGTCACAAATAATATAAAACACCTTGGCGTGAATCTAACCAAGCAAGTGAAAGACCTATATGACAAGAACTTCAAGTCTCTGAAGAAAGAAATTGAAGATCTCAGAAGATAGAAAGATCTCCCATGCTCATAGATTACTATATTAAAAATAGCCATCTTGCCAAAAGCAATCTATAGATTCAATGCAATCCCCATCAAAATTCCAACTGAATTTTTCATAGAGTTAGAAAGAGCAATTCTCAAATTTATTTGGAATAACAAAAAACCCAGGACAGCTAAAACTACTCTCAACAATAAAAGAACCTTTGGGGAAAATCACCATCCCTGACCTCAAACTGTACTACAGAGCAATAGTGATAAAAACTGCTTGGATTTTTGGGCTGTTCCTGTTGAAGCCTGAGCACTAGTCTTAGGGGCTTTCTTGGCCTCCCTTGCCAGGTTGGAGCTCTCCCAGGGACTGGCCTCAGAGCTCTGGCCACCCTGCATATCTCCGTGTCAGAACAATGGTGAGCCACACCCCCCAGTCTTGATTGATCAACCAAGTCCTCCCTAGCCAGTGGTCGCTAAGGATAGGCTAAGACCTCACAAAGCCCCACCTTTGATCCTTTTGAGGATATCTAATCTATGGCAGGTATGGCCTGAAGGCTTGCAAGTACATAAATCATGTAATGTGTGCCTGCTGCAATGGTCCCTGAATATAGATCCTCTCAGTCTTTCAAAACATAATCTCCCAATTAAATCCTTTCCTTTATAAGTTGCCCTGGTCCTGATATCTGTTCACAGCAAACAGAAAGACTGATGAACAAAGGGAAGATGATATGATGAAAATATGTCTTATATGTGAGTGCATAAAATTATCACAGAGTGAAATTTTAAGGAAAAAAGAACATTGCTGAATTAGGTATTATGTAGACTGAAAATGACACAGAAAAAATCAGTGAAATTTGAGGACACACCAACACATTTATTTGTCCTACTTAAACTAAGATAAGATATTCTCTATTTTATCTTATGTGAGTAGAGGTCCTGTCTGCATGCATGTCTATACATGTATTCATGCAGAGCTCCAGGAGGGCACAATTCTATGGAAGTTGAATTACAGACATCTGTGCGCTCTCAGGTGTGTGCTGGGAATAAAGCCCGGTTTCAAAGAGAAAATCATTCATTTTAAATGCAAACATGGAAATGTATCATATTACAATGAAAGAACTAACTTTTATATTATTGGTATCTTAAATGGAGATGAGAAACTATATTCCATTAAACAACCTATAACCTCCTCCTGTTTTTCTCTCTTAGCCCAGTTGCTAACCCTGTGCCACAGCTCTCCATACACTCATCCTGCCTGGTCTCCCAGGACTGCTGGTCTCCCAGGACTGCTGACACACCTCAGATCACAGACTCAAAGGCTCCCAAGAGGGAAAAGCTCTAGTCAGAGACATCAAGATCAGCTAACACCAGAGTTAACCACATGGCGAGAGCCAAGCACAAGAACTTGAGCAACAGAAACCAATGCTATGCGACATCATCACAACCCAGTTCTCCTACCACAGCAAGGCCTGGAAATACCAACACACTGGAAAAGCAAGATTCTGATTTAAAATCACATCTCATCATGATGATAGAGGACTTTAAGAAGAACATAAATAACTCTCTTAAAGAAATAGAGAACACTAGTAAACAGGTAGAAGCCCTTAAAGAGAAAACACATACATCCTGTAAAGAAATACAGGAAAACACAAACAAAGAGGTAGAGGAATGGAACAAAACCATCCAGGATCTAAAAGTTATAATAAAAACAATAAAGAAAGCATCAAGGGAGACAACCATGGAGATAGAAAATCCAGGAAAGAGATCAGGAGTCATAGATGCAAGCATCACCAACAGAATACAAGAGATAGAAGAGAAAATCTCAGGTGAAGAAGATACCATACAAAAAACATTGACACAACAGTAAAAAAAAAATGCAAAAAGTTCCTAACCTAAAACATCCAGAAAATCCATAAAACAATGAGAAGACCAAACCTAAGGATAATAGATATACAGGAGAGCAAAGATTCCTAACTCAAAGGGCCAGTAAATAACTTCAAGAAAATTATAGAAGAAAACTTCCCTAACCTAAAGAAAAAATGACCATGAACATACAAGAAGCCTATAGAACTTCAAGAAGACTGGACTAGATGAGAAATTCTTCTTGTCACATAATTTTCAAAATACCAAATGCACAAAACAAGGAATATTAAAAACAGTAAGGGAAAAAGCCCAAGTAACATATAAAGGCAGACCTATCAGAATTATACCAGACTTCTCAACAGTGACTCCAAAAGACAGAAGATCCTGAGCAGATGTCATTCAGACACTAAGTGAACACAAATGCCAACCTGGACTACTATACCCAGCAAAAGATGGAGAAGCCATAATATTCCATGAAAAATAAAACATATTTACACAGTATCTTTCCACAAATTCAGCCCTACAAAAGATAATACATGGAAAACTCCAATACAAGGTTGGAAACTATACCCTAGATAAAGTGAGAAATTAATCTTTCACCAAACCCAAAAGAAGATAACCACACAAACATAATTCTACTTCTAACAACAAAAATAACAGGAAGCAATAATCATTGATCCTTAATATGTCTTAACATCAATAGACTCAATTCCCCAACAAAAAGACATACACCAAAAGACTGGATGCATATACAGGACCCATCATTTTGCTGCATACAGGAAGCAAACCTCAGTGACAGAGACATACACTACCTCAGATTAAAAGGCTAGAAAACACATTTCCAAGAAAAGGAGTAACAAAATACTCATAGGAGGAAATACAGAGTCAAAGTGTGGAGCAGAGACTGAAGGGAAGGTGATCCAGAGACTGCCTCACCTGGGGATCCATCCCTTATACAGACACCAACCCCAGACACTATTGTGGATGCCAAGAAGTACTTGCTGACAGGAGCCTGATATTGCTGTCTCCTCAGAAGCTCTGACAGATCCTGACCAATACAGATGTGGATGCTTGCAGCCAACCAAAGGACTGAACTTCTTCCACAATGAAGAAGTTATGGGAAGGACTGAAGGAGCTGAAGGGGCCTTATCTGGCATCAATGGGAAGGAAGGCCCTTGGTCTTGTGAAGGCTTGATGCCCCAATGTAGAAGAATGCTAGGGTGGTGAGGAGGGAGTGGGTGGGGGAGCATTCTCATAGAAGCAGGGCAAGGAGGCAAGGGATAGGGGGTTTGCAGAGGGGAAACTGGGAAAGCAGATAACATTTGAAATGTAAATAAATACCCAATTTTTAAAAAGAATAAAATGATTGCTTACATATGTTAGGACCATCATTTCTTCACCTATTTTTTTTTTTAATCATGGCACTAACTTTTATAGTTCTCTAGGCTGCAGGTTTTTTTTTTTTTTAATTTACCATCCTGTTTCTCAGATGGGGGAAGAGGCAGACCTTTCCTTTTGTTTTCCTCATGGTGAAAGTTTGCACTTTTTGTGGAGATGAGTCTAACTGCCAGATACATGAATTCCAGTTGGACATTTAGAGGCCTATGAAATGAGATGCAACCTGCTACTATGAATAAATTTCACACCAAGACTCTATTTATTACCTGAGCCTAATAAGCTTCAACTCTGTCAGAAAGTCTATGATGATACTTAGGTGTGTATGTATTGATGTCAGACCAGAAGGATGTTGGTAGTAGTTCTAGAAATTCTGGGTAGTCCCTCCTTAGCTTTTTTTTTTTTTTTTTTTTTTTTTTGAGACAATGTCTCTTTCTGTAGTCTTGGCTGAACGAGTGCTCCTTAGGTAGACCAGAGATTCTCCTGCCTCTGCCTCCTGGGGTTAAAAGCATGCATTACCACACCCAGTCTGGGTAGACCCCTTTTACAAGTATATACTTATCTAAATAAATGGTCTTTGAGGGATGGATTAGAATAAGGATTATAACATAAACTGATTGTTTAAATTAGATTGGCCCCCATAGGTTCATATATTTGAATGCATAGGGAGTGGCATTAGGAGGTGTGGTCTTGTTGAAGGAAGTGTGTCACTGTGGGAGGGCTTTGAGCTATGCTCAAGCCATGTCAAGTGTCTCACTCTGCCCATTAACTGCAGATCAGGATTAGAACTCCCAAGCATCCTCCAGCACCATGTCTGCCTGCATGTCTCCATGCTTCCCACCATGACAATAATGGACTAAACCTCAGAACCTGTAAACCAGCCCCAATTAAATGATGTCCTTTATAAAAGTTGCCATGGTTATGGTGTCTCTTCCCAACAGCAGGACACTGCCTAAGCCCACCTATTACAATACTGTTCAATTTTTTCTCAGAAGAAGATTCTGGATCTGAAAATGGACTCAGGTCTGGGAACTGAGCAGGGACTTTTAGTTTTTAATGAGGCAATTCACTTCAGACTCAAGATTCTCTGAGTTTTCTCTTTTCTGGTTAGAATATTAACTAGCTGCCTTATTGACTGCCATCATTCTTATTCCTGGGGACATAGCCTCAGAAAGAATTAAGTTCCAGAGAAAATGTTTAGGCTTTTATGATTTAATAAGATATTGGCCACAGCTTTGTGAAGATGTCCCTTAGGAGACAGAGGAAGTTCCTTTTATTACTGGTTTGCTGAGAGGTTTTTTCCCTCCTGCAGTGTGTGTGCTCTATGCTAAAAACTCAACTGCATTTGTGACTTTCCACAGTGTCATAATTTATTGAATAACAATAAATTTACAATGTTTAGAAGGGTCTGTGACAGCAATTTGTCACATAATCTGCCTATCCTAGTAGCTAGGCTGTGGCAAATCCAGGTTCATTATTCCCATCCTAATTATTAATATTAACCCATCACATAGCACAGTAAATACATCTGAATGCATCCATAATAGTTACAGAATGGATATAAATTAAGGAGGCTGCAGAAAAGTTGGAGAGGTTTCATCAGTGGACTGAGAAGGAGTCTGTAGGGATAATGAACCAGACAGTGCCCCGAGCAAGCTGCTGCTGGAGCCACGTTTGAGAGTAAAGATGATAGTTCAGCTGTCAGGTGAAAGGTTGACCTGCTCAGAAGTAGGAAATGGGTTAGTGGCAGGAAAAGGCTGAAGATCCAGGTCCAGATAGGCAAATAGGAGAACAGGCAAAGGGTCCAGGAGGCAGTTTCAACAGCAGGGGACATAGCCAAGCAGAAGCTCCAAGAATAGTTAGGAGGTCCTCAGTTCTTCCTGTACATACTAGGTATCAGATGATAGGTTGATGTGGGAGCCATACCAACACAGTGTTAGGTGTCCATCACTTTATGGTCTCCAGGTGAAAGAGTTACATCCTTTCCTTGGTCTGGCATGTCTCCTAAGTTCTAGGGTCTGTTTTCTTTTTCAGTAGGATTTAAATATATTCATGTACCTTTACAGTTTCAATTCACCAACTACATATATTGGGTGGCTCTGCTTCTACAATCAGGAATAAACTCAACATTTATCAGTCTGTGCTAGATAGGTGGTGTCTGAGAAATAATGCCATTTCTGAGTCGAACCAGGGGCTGCAGTCATTTTTGTCCCTCAAAATGTAGTCAAAAGGTGTTCATAAAATGGAGTCTCCCTAGCACAGAGCACAGCAGTTTAATATAGTACGAGGTAAGTAACTTAGAGTAGGGTAAAGCCTGATTATAACACTCCCCATGAATATATTTCGGGCAAGTAATTGTCTTGTGGTTATGTCTTTCTTATGATAACATATTTAGTTATATTCAATTTCAAATAATAAGTCAATCTGGTATTGCACTGTGGTGGTTTGAATAAGAATGGCCTCCATAGGCTCATAGATTTGAATGTTTGGTCACTAGGGAGTGGCACTATTTGAAAGGATTAGGAGGTGTGACCTTGTTGCAGTAGGAGTGGGTTTGTTGGAGGAAATGTGTCACTGAGGGTGGACTTTGGGGTTTCAAATGCTGAAGCTAAGCCCAGTGGTGTTGCTCCCTTCCTGTTACCTGCTGTTACGGATGGACTAGAACTCTCAGCTCCTCTCCAGTCTGTGCGCCTCCATGCTCCCCGCCATGATGATAATGAACTAAACCTCTGAACTGTAAGACAGCTTCAACTAAGTTTTTCCTTTATAAGAGTTGCTGTGGCCATGATGTCTCTTGACAGCAATAGAAAGTTGACTAAGACATCCATTATTGTACATTAGTTTTCTTTGTTGTGTGTAGTCACTGAATTCTGTCCAATTAGTTTATCCGTCTTCTAGTTCTTGGAAAGAAATTCTCTGAAATACTTGGGAATTGAAACTTCTGAGACCTCGAATAATGCCTTTTTATAGTGGGCACAGCTTCAACAAGTAGCCACACCATTGACAATTCTCCTTAGCTTTACATTCTGCTTGTACAGAGACTCAAGGTCAGCCAAATGTGAGAATGCTGGGGTCCTCCTGGTGCATGAGCAGGTTCAGGTCTGGTGTGCTAGCAGTACTTGTGAGCTTTTGAAAACCTCTATTCCTTGAAGTGCTTCTTTTACAAACTTTCCTTTGCCTCTCCCCTCCCCCTAACATTTTGGATAAGCTGAATGCTTCTCTGCCATCTATTGCCTCAGGAAAAGGAGTTAATATTATTTGCCTATAATGAATGGGCACTTATGCTCAGGTCTCTTTCTCCAAAAAGAAAAAAAATATAATCCAGTATCCCAGCCCAGGGAATTGTGCCACCCACCGTAGGTAGATTTGCCCATTTCAATTTGCCTACGCAATATATGCCCCACCTCAAAGTATGTCTAGATGCCTTTGTTTCAAGTGGGTGGTTCTAGTTTTCATCAAGTTGACAATTAAGAGTAACCATCTCAATCACTGTGATTACAATATCTCAGAAAATTAACTTAGAGGAGAGATTTATTTCAGATCACAATTTCAGGTATATTTTACTCTATAGTCATCAGGTACCACTGCTCTGGTCCTGTGGCAACACAGAACACCAGGGCAGAAACACATGGCAGAAGAAAACCTATTCTCATTACAACATGGAAGTAAATTTAAAAAATGAAAGCTCTCCATCTTCATACCTCTCCCCACCCCCTCTTCTACCTTGTTCTCTCTCTCCATCTACCTCTGATGTGTATTTTTTCCCTTCTGAGTGAGATCTGCACATCTTCCTTTGGGACCTCCTTATTACCAAGTTTCTTTAGGTCTGTGGATTATAGCATGATTGTTCTGCACTTTACGGCAGTTTCACTTATGACTACATAACATATGTGTCTTTCTAGGTCTGGATACCTCATTTAGGATGATATTCTCAAGTTCCATTCATTTGCCTGCAAATTTTATGATGTTCTTATTTTTAATAGCTGCATAATATTATATTGTGTAGATGTGCTTAGTCCTTCTGGGACTAAATGTCTCAGGACAGGTGGTACCCAAGGGAGAATTCCCCTTCTCTGAGGAGCAGGTAATGAGGGAAGGGATTTGTAAGGGCAGGGCTGGGAGGGGATGAGGGAGAGGGCTGCTACTGGGATGTAAAGTAAATAAAAATGAATTATAGAAATAAAAAAAGAAAGCTTAGGTCCCAATATTTCCTTTAACCACATGCCCTGCAGTAATCTAAGTATAAAGAGAGGAAAGGCAAAAAATCAGAGCAAATTCCCCAGCCTCTGGCAATCATATCCTGTCTACTTACAGCCTGGTTGTATCTTATACAATTAGAGCCTAATGAGCCATAGTATCTCACTCCAAATAGCCAGTGTCAGGAAGAACAAATGGTGTTATAAAATTGACTATGTAGGAAGATGCTGAGCTGCCAATACTCAAACACTATCCCATACAAGTGGCCCTGGAGACAAGTCAAAATAACTTCCCATAACTGCTATAAAAGGACCCAACTTCCTGTCAGATGTATAATTCAGCTTCTTTCCCAACATGCATCTGTCTCTGAATTCACCTGTTATGTTTCTGTGTGTGGTATAGTATATATTATTTATTAAAACTTTTATGAGTTCTGCTCTTGCAAAGTACTTGCCCCTGTGCCTTCAGCTTGCTAATTCCTGCATAATACTAACTCTTTTTCATGAGATCCTAAAGTTGAATAATGTAGAAAAGACCAATTATTCAATACCGATTTATTGACTTAAAGCACTGCTTGTACTGTTCACTTCCAAGCATGACTTCATTTGGTACCTTGAACAGAATTATCTGAAGAAACGACTGAAACGATGGGTCATTGTCCTTAACAACCTGACCAAAAAGTTGATACCAGTCAACTATAACACATGCCTTTAAAAGTGCCATGAAAGGGTCTGTAAAATGATACTTGTTTGCTCACCCCACATTGTGGATTTAGAGTATAAAATGAAAGTGTGAACTGCACCTAGGATCGGGGCCTTGCAGGAACTCGCCTGGCTCCTTTCCACTGGTGAAGACAGCTCCTCTGTTCTATTGTCATTGCTGTCGGAGTGCTTATTCCAGAAAGATTTCCACAGCAGACTAACCTCCTAAAGGTTCAGCCACATACTAATACTGTCACAGGCTGCTTTAGCATATAG
Source organism: Arvicanthis niloticus (assembly GCF_011762505.2). NCBI lineage: Eukaryota > Metazoa > Chordata > Mammalia > Rodentia > Muridae > Arvicanthis > Arvicanthis niloticus. Next base: position 1,818,622 of record NC_047679.1, read on the forward strand.
GCTTTGATGGGCATTTAAGATCCAACCCATAAAATTTGCTCTGTTTTTGTTATCTGAATTCATAGATGTGTATCATATTTTCCTATCTCTTCATACCTGAATATTGATCTGAAGCTACATTGCTGCTTGCTGGATTTGTTTTATTCTTTGAAAAAATGTTGTATTTCATTCTAGTAAGCAGATATGGAGACTGTGGATGAATTCCACTGTCACAAGGTTTAGCTTTGTTAAGGTTGATGGTACTTAGGTTGATGGTACCCTTATTCCCAGAGATAATCTGTCATCACTGCTAAGATATGCCTTCCATTTAAAATCCACATTGTCTGGAGTAATTAACTCCACTCACACACACCTTCCAGTCCCACAGACCTTTGGGAAACTCTTCAGCTCACAGTTTCCCTAGTTACTCCTGCTTAGGCCTAGTGGTGCTTCACTATGCACATATTCAGTGAGAGGCTCAAGATAGGATATCTATGTAGACTTGTATTGGTCTCTTTTGGCAGCAGATTCCTACCTTGTGGTGAGACACCAGATCTTGTGTTCAGACTCCACCTTAGAGAACCTGAGCTAAGGTTGAACTCGAGTTAACTAAAAAGCCTGCACCTAGCAGCAGTTTCCAAGTTACTCCCCAACAAACCTGTGCACTAGTCTCCAGGTTACAAGCCTGCCCCTGGCAAGTCACTTCCTAAAAACCACCAATCAGGAGGAAAGCAAAAGTTAAGTTTATGGTTTGGCTCTCAGCACCAGCCAATTATTTTAAAGGGCAACAATTCCATAATAGCCCCTCAATCAGAAGTGTGCCAACCAAGAACCTCGCTTGCTTCTTTGCTTACCTCTATAAATGCTTGCTTGAAACTGGACTCGGGGCTTCACCTTTTTGTCCTACTGCATCAGGATCGGTGGCGTGGCCCAAGGTCGAGTTTAAATAAAAAGGCCCTAGTGCAATTGTATCAGAGTCAGCTCCTTGGTGATCTTTTGGGGTTCACAAATGGGCATAACAGTGGCACCATGTCCTGAAACTTCTAGCTATCTTGGCCTCACTGAGTTGAGTTCTTCTCAACTCTGAGCCACTATAAGATTCTTGGTGCCCCTCCTTCCAATCAGTTTGTAAAGTGCCTCCAGGCCTAAAACCAGGGTAAGTGAAGGGCTCATATCATTTGTTTATTTTTCAGTTTTTTAACCCTGCACTACTTTTGTCCAATATAGTAAATGGTTACCACAAATATTTCTAGCTACCCTTGCCAATTGTTCTTAGCAGGTAGGTAAGTTTGTAACTGATTACTTCTTCCTGGTGACAAATTAAATTTGACATAGTATGCTTTGTACTTACATTTTCCAGATCTTCTTGACCTTACAGCTTGATCTCTTTCACTTTCCTCTTTTAAAGATATGTCAGTGACCTCCGTGTCTTTGGGGTTGACCTGACTGGAATGGCAAGGGAAGAAATGGCAAACCTATATGCATATGTACAAAAGAAACCAGAGATATACTTTGATGGGAACACACCAACAGTAGCCAGGAAACTCAGTGTGTTTGGTTGATACATCTCAGTTGAGGAGGTGCATTTATTATATACAGATGAACAACAGATCAAGTTTAATCAGTCTTGGTAGAAGGTCCCTATAGGAGAGCAGTTCCAGGTTTCAGTATCTAGGACAAAGAGGCTGTGGTTGACATTTTCCTAAACACTGTCCTGGGAGGAAAGCTTGGATATTTCCCTGAAACTGACTGGAGAAAGCTTTTGACTTTTCCACAGGGCTGAGGCCCTAAGGTCCTTGACATGACTGTGTTCATGTCAACAACAAATGTTGTCTTGGGACTTTACACTCTCTCCACAAGATAGTCTTTTTATATAGTACAAACTGACCTCAAACTTTCTATGTAGCCAAGTCTGCCTCCAACCCAATATCTTCTTGCCTCAGTTTCTTAAGAGCTGGATACAAGTGTATGCTACCACATTTGTCTCCTTTCACTAGTTTAAAACTTTTTTTAAACAGTGTCTCAGACATTATCATTGCTCTACCATTTTTCTTCTCTTTTGGGAATCCAAGTTATATGTTCTTTCCATTTACTTTTTATAAATGCCTCTCATTTTCTGTGGTATTATTATAAATAGAATGGCCAGTTATATTTAGACAACACAGCACTAGTGTGGATATCTAGTACATGTGAACTAAAACATGACTGGCACTGGATATTTTTCAGCAGATAACGTCTGACATTGGACAGAACCCCAAAGTAAACAGTGATGCAATCTGTTAAATAACTATTATTGACTGAATAATGCCACTGTTGTGTGGGTTTTGTATAAATATGTCCTGGAGGTCAGAAGCCAGAGCTTTTTTTCTCCTCCATCACCACCTTTGCCAGCCTGCCTATGTGTATCTGCCTGCAGGTCTGTGTGCCTATTTTCCATGTGGTCTGGTTGCCTGTGCCTACCTGTATGCAGCTCCTGTGTGCTGTAGTGTGCCCCTGGGTGTCCATTGTCAATTGTCTTCCTAAGGCCTTTGCCTGGAGTTAATCCATTATGTCTTATCTGCCCACAGCTCCTCTCAATGTCTTCAACTTCCCAGTCTCTGGTAACCCTCCTTTCTTGGTATTGGAGCATGTCTTTAAATATAGTAATCCTGTTTTATGCTGTGGCCAGTTTGCTTTAAAGCCTATAAATCAGTGGTTCATAACCTTCCTAATGCTGTGATCCTTTAATACTGTTCCACATGTTGTAGCAATCCCCAGACTATAAAATTATTTCACTACTTCATAACTGTAATTTTGTTACTGCTAAGTATCGTAGTGTAAATATCTGTGTTTTTCAATGATCTTAGGTAACCTCTGTGAAAATGTTATTCTACCCACAAGAAGGGTCGCAACCCAAATGTTGAGAACTGCTGCTATAAAGGTTTGGCTATTGTATTTTTCCCAATGTCCATTTTTAAAGATTCTATTTTTTATTAATCATTTTATTTTTTACATGTTGAATGATGTCCTCCTTCCCTATTACCCCTCCACAAAACCCTCAACCCATCTCCCCTCTCCTTCCTCTTCTGTGCCTCTATGAGGGTGCTCCTCCACCCACTCACCCATTCCCACCTTACCCCTCTAGCATCCCCCTGTGCTGGGGCATCAAGCCTTCCTCCCCTCCCATTGATGTCAGATAAGGCCATCCTCTGCTATATATGTATCTGGAGTCCTGATTTCCTCCATGTATACTCTTTGGTTGGTGGTTCAGACCCTGGGAGCTCTGGGTGGTCCAGTTAGTTGATATTGTTGATAGGGTTGCAATTCCCTTCAGCTCCTTCAGTCCTTCCCTAGCTCTTCCATTGGGGGTTCCTGGGCTCAGTCCAATGGTTGGCTGCAAGCATCTTCATCTGTATTGGTCAGATGCTGGTAGAGACCCTCAGGGGACAGCTATAGCATACTCCTATCAAGGAAGTGCTTTTTGGCATCAACAGTAGTGCTGAGGATTGGTATCTGCAGATGAGATGGATCCCTGGGTAGAGCAGTCTCTGGATGGCCTATCCTTCAGTCTCTATTCCATATTTTGTCCCTGTTTTTCCTTTGGACAGGAACATATCTGGGTTTAAAATTTTGAGATGTGTGGGTGGCCTCATCCCTCAACTGGGTACTGTGCCTATCTACTGGAGGTGGTGTCTACAGGTTCTATCTCCCCTGTGTAGGGTATTTTGGCTAAAGTCATCGTCATTAGATCCTGGGAGGATCTCACTTCTCTGGCATCTGTGACTCTTTAGTGGTTACCCCCAGTCCCCCAGTCCCCCAGTCCCCCATTCCCCCAGTCCTCCAGTCCCCCAGTCCCCCAGTCCCCCAGTCCCCCAGTCCCCCAGTCCCCCAGTCCCCCAGTCCCCCAGTCCCCCAGTCCCCCAGTCCCCCAGTCCCCCAGCTCCCTATGCTACATGTTACTATTCCATTTCATGACTCTCTGTACTTCTCTCCTGTCCCTTCCAATACCTGTTCCTGCCCCCATTTTAGCCTCCCCTCCCATCTCCCTCTCATGTCCCTCCCTTCCTTTACCTCCTGTAATTATTTTATTCCCCCTTGTATGTAGGCTTGAAGCATCTAAACTTTGGCATTCCTTCTTTTTAAGCTGCATATGGTATGTGGGTTGTACCATGGGTATTCTGAGCTTTTGGGCTGAAATTTATTTATCAGTGAGTACATACCATGTGTGTTCTTTTGTGTCTGGGTTACAGAAATCCATCAATGTAATCTATTGTATTAAAAAAAACTCAAAGAAAAAACACATGATAATATCACTAGATGCTGAGAAATCATTTGACAAAATTCAACATTCCCTCATGGTAGAAGTCTTGGAAAAATTAGGAATCTAAGACCCATACCTTAACATAGTAAAAGCAATATACAGAAAGCCAGTACCCAACACCAAACTAAATGGAGAGAAACTTGAAGCAATCCCACTAAAATCAGGGACTAGACAAGGCTACCCACTCTCTCCCTACCTACTCATAATATAATACTGGAAGTCCTAGCCAGAGCAATTAGACAACAAAAGGAGGTCAAAGAGATACAAGTTGGAAAGGAAGAAGTCAAAATTTCACTATTTGCAGATGATATAATAGTATACTTAAGTGACCCCAAAGCGTCTACCAGAAAACTCCTAAACCTGATAAACAACATTAGAAAGTGGCTGGATATAAAATTAACTCAAACAAATCAGTTGCCTTCCTGTACTCAAAGGATAATCAGGCTGAGAAAGAAATTACGGAAATGACACCCTTCACAATAGTCACAAATAATATAAAATACCTTGGTGTGAATCTAACCAAGCAAGTAAAAGATCTGTATGACAAGAACTTCAAGTCCCTGAAGAAAGAAATAGAAGCAGATCTCAGAAGATGGAAAGATCTCCCATGCTCATGGATTGGAAGTATTAAAATAGTAAAACTGGCTATCTTGCTGAGAACAATCTACAGATTTAACTCAATCCCCATCAAAATTTCCACTCAATTCTTCACAGAGATAGAAAGAGCAATTTTAAAATTCATTTGGAATAACAAAAAAAACCCAGGATAGCGAAAACTATTCTCAACAATAACAGAATTTCTGGGGGAATCACCATCTCAGACTAAAAGCTATACTACAGAACAGTAGTGACAAAAACTGCATGGTATTGGTACAGAAAAAGGCAGGAAGATCAATGGAATAGAATTGAAGATCCAGAAATGAACCTCCCATACCTATGGTCACTTGATCTTTGACAAAGGAGCTAAAATCATACAGTGGAAAAAAGACAGCATTTTCAACAAATGGTGCTGGCTCAACTGGAGGTCAGCATGTAGAAGAATGCAAATTAATCCATTCTTATCCCCTTGTACAAAGCTCAAGTCCAAGTGGATAAAGGACCTTAACATAAAACCAGATACACTGAAACTAATAGAAGAGAAGGTGGGGAAGACCCTCAAATACTTAGGCACAGGGCAAAAGTTCCTGAACAGAACACCAATGGCTTATGCTCTAAGATCAAGAATTGACAAATGGGATGTCATAAAACTGCACAGCTTCTGTAAAGCAAAGGACTCTGTCAACATGACAAAGCAGTAACCAACAGATTGGGAAAAGATCATTACCAATCCTACATCTGATAGAGGGCTAATATCCAAGGTATACAAAGAACTGAAGAAATTTGACTCTAGAAAATCAAATAGCCCTATTAAAAATGGGGTACAAAGATAAATAAATAATTCTCAACTGAGGAAACTCGAATGGCTGAAAAGCACCTAAAGAAGTGTTCAACATTCTTAGTCATCAGGAAAATGCAAATCAAAAAAAACAAAAAAAAAAAAAAAAAAACAAAAAACAAAACCGTGAGATACCACCTCACACCAGTCTGAATGACTAAGACCAAAAACTCAAGTGACAGCAGATACTGGTGAGGATGTGGAGAAAGAGTAACACTCCTCCATTGTTGGTGGTTGCTGGTCCAACCACTATGGAAAGCAGTCTGGTGATTCCTCAGAAAAGTGAACCCAGTATTACCTGAAGACTTAGCTATACCACTCCTGGGCATATACCCAAAAGATGCTCCAACATACAGCAGGGACACATACTTCACTATGTTCATAGCAGCCTTATTTATAATAGCCAGAAGCTGGAAAAAACCCAGATGTCCTTCAATAATGGAGTAGATACAGAAAACATGGTACATGTATACAATAAATACTACTCAGCTATTCAAAACAATGACTTCATGAAAATTTTAGGCAAATGGATGGAACTGGAAAATATCATCCTGAGTGAGGTAACCCAATCACAAAAGAACACACATTATGTACACACTGATAAGTGGTTATTAACCCAAAAGCTCAGAATACCTAAGATAAAATGTGTAGACCACATGAAGCTCAAGAAAAAGAAGGAAGACCAAGATATGGGTGCTTTGGTCCTTCTTAGAAGGAGTATCAAAATACTTAACCAGAGCTCCCAGGGTCTAAACCTCTAGCCTGAGAACACAAAGAGAGGACTCATGGCTCCACCTGTATAAGGTAGTTGAGAGTGGCCTTGTCAGGCATCAGTGAAAGTGGAGGGTCTTGGTCCCTGAAAGTTTGGATGCCCTAGTGTTAGGGAATTTGAGAGCAGGGAGGCAGGAATGGGTGGATGGGTGGGAGCACATCCTCATAGAAATAGGAGGAGGCATGATGGGATAAAGGTTTGGGGGAGGAATGGGAGAGGGGATAACATTGAAAGGTAAGTAAATAAAATATCCAATAAAAAACCAGAATGGAGCTGGCAATTGTAGTTGAGCAGTCGAGGCTTTTTTGTCAATAATTTATTATGGGAATTTTGTATAATCCTCAAGGACAAGGTATTGTGGAAGAGGCCCATGGAACATTAAAAAGATTGGTGAGACATATTGTTGCTGAGACAAAGAATGATGATGACCTGTGAGGTTGCTGAGTGCCCTGACAAGGGTGACTGGGGAGCTAGCTGTATTGGACATATGTTCCTGATCCACCTTTGCTTGCCTATATCCCAGATGGGACAAGCTGCCTTGCCTAAAGTTTTTAGACCTTGTGGGACAGAGAATCAAAAAGATAAAATTATGCCTCTTGTATTTTTCTTAAATGTGGCCAGCTATTAGGACTCAATCATGTACTGGTCTAGAAATCAATCCAATATTGGAAATAACAGTCTACACTTGGAAGCCTGGATCTGGACTTTTTCAGAGACATATTTGGAAGTTAGCTGTAGTTCACTATGATAGCAAGAGATAAAGTTGGGATAGCATCTGGATTTCAAACCAGGGTTAGTGCATGTTTTAAGGCTCTTTGAATTGTCAAGCTAAAATTGGTTTTGTCTCTTCTACAGCATTTATTGTAAGTTGCATTGACTGTATAATTTCTAATTGTGTTAGTGTTTTAAAACCTGGCATGTCTGTTAAGGGGGTCTATCAACCAGCTTTTGTCTTACTGTCTTGAGTATTAGAAAACGTTGATTCTCTGAAAAAAGCTTGAACCTGCTGGAATAAGTGAGTTGGGCTTCAAACAAAACCAAGAGAGTAGTGGGCTTGATTATTGCTGGTATAGCAACTTTAATTCCATTAATTGCTAGAACCACTGTTTCTGCAATAGCATTGACACAAGGAGTTAAGACAACTATCTTTGTTAACCATTTAGCAAAAAAATGTTACTAATGTATTGAGCATACAAAAGGATTTATATAGGTATCTGGAACAATGGATGATGTTCTATAACCCATTCAAATTATCTGAAGGAGGTTCAGGGTTCAAGAGTTAGGAGCAATCCCAAGTGTCATGACAAATATCACTGGAATAGTGTTACTTTTGAAATTCACAATGATTGTCACTATAATTAGAAAAAAGTTTAAAGACACCTGTAGAATATTTGGCATGATCCTAATACCTCTCTGGGTGTGTTAACTTTGCATAGTGAGATTATGAATTTAAAGAATGCTGCTCTGTTGAGCTTTGATGCTGCAGATAATGCTGATAAAATTGTCCATGGCCTGAAGTCAGTATTTCCACCTCAGTCAAACCTCAGGAATGGCATATATAGCTTGATCAGGCTAGCCCTTCTTGTCCTGGTTATACATTTATTCCTGCCCAATGTGTTGTTTGTCTCTAACTACATCAACAGGCTGGCGGCCAAAGTACATGACTTGAAACTGATAATAGACCCCAGACAGAGTTATTAATTTAACAGGCTGGCAAGCCAAGGACAGGTAAGATTCTGCACAGAACCTTACCAAACTACGACAGAAGTGCATTGCTTATGATAATGCATATTCCATGATGGGTAAGGAAGGCTTTCTTTTTAGAATGACCTAAGACAGGCTCAGTCAGGTTTATGCTATAAAAAGGGAGAGATGTGGAGAGCTTTTGGGGCTGCCTGGCAGGAATCTGTCATTGGCCAAGGACAGAGAAATGGACTACAGGCAGGAATCTGATATTGGGCTAGAACAAAGAAGTAATTTCATGCAGAAATCTAAATTCTAGGTAGAACAAAGAAGAAATTTCAGGTAGAAATCTAAATATTAGGTTAGAACAAAGAAGTTGGCTTCAGGCATGAAAATGAGTTTGGAATAGGACAGGGATGTATGCTCAGATATTTTGATCATCCTGATAAGCCCTTAGAAATAGTGACCACAGGAATGACCACAGGGACTCTGTTTATTGTCGTGCGTGTTCTTTGATTATCTGGGTTTATTGTCTTCCTTGTTCCTGGATAATTTGCATTTATTGTATTGCTAGTTCCTCAGTCTAGAACTAACCTTAATACTTACTTGTAATTTAAACAGTATAAAGGCAAAAAAGGAGGAAGAGGGATGGAATAGGGCATTAATGGGTAGGAGGAATGGAAAAAGGGGATGGCATCTGAAATGTAAATAAATAAATATGCTCTTCCCAGGACATGTCCTAGAGCAGTTAATTTTTGAGTTTAAACTGAAACCTGAGATTCTTTCAATTTTAAGTTTAAACTGAGACCTGAAATTCCTACACATAAATACCTACTTTAAAACAAAGTATACTTCTGCATGACTAACAGGCCACTTTGAGAATTATATAATACTTAGAAATAAATAAAAATGAGAATAGTACCTATGCAAATCACTACACACAGTGAAATAATATTATCTTATAGTTATAAAAGTAATATTAAATAGTATTTTTATAATATAGCTATAATTAATATAAATAAATTAGTGAAATTTAATAGTTATAAAACTGGATTTGAAGTGTTTGGCTTTATCTTCTCTATATTTTTTTGTTTAATATAATTAATAGTAATAAGTAGAGAAAAACATTGTATTTAGCTATTGAGAAAGTTTCTGTTCATTAAAAGAAATTGATTTAATGGTTTATAAATATAAATAACCATGTTTTCTCACAGATTATACAATGATCAAATTCTGCAACCTTTTTGGATCTCCCTAATGAGTTTAAACTCTCATCCTTTGCTTTCTTGGTTCAACAAAGGATGTTTAAATATAAGTGTATTATATATTCTTCTTTTCTCAATAAACACTGCTTAAATATGCTAAGGTCTCCTAAATCAACAGAATAGTAATTTAAGAATAAGAGTCGATGAACCCATTAAATACAGTTCCTATTGGACACTCAGTTGAATGCCTTCCAATTACAGGATTTGGTTCTAGTGGAAAAAAGCCTCTGATATCTTGCTCTCTTTTTCAGCATTTTACAATAATATTAATATTATTACAGTTTTCCAAGAGGTGAAATGGATCATTAATTTGACTTTACTTGTCTATGCTTGTTTTGAGATAGCAAAACGTGCTAAACTAGGCTACAGGTTTTGTAATTGCTTGAGTTATTCATTATTTAATCATCTTGGTGGGAGGGAAAGACATTCTAAAGAGAGGCAACTGCCTTTCACTTTGGCTATTATCCTTTTGAGACAATAGACCTCAAGGAATTGGAATTTCCCAAGCATCTCATGCTGGGGGGAAAGAAAAAGCCTGAAACTCTGGCACTAGCAAGGGGAGGAACTTGCCTCCCAGGAAGAGATTTTACACTGTGCTGACAACTTGTTGGACAGATCAAGAACTGAGACAATGGTGGGTCAATGATGTGTGGGACCACACCTTGATTGGAATTTTTTAATTATGCATGCCTCTTGCCTTTTATTTAAAACTAAACCTCACTGTCAATATCCCCTGAAGGTGGAATTAGGAGGGAGTCACTAGGCCTCTTTATTTGTTCCTCTTCCCATTGTAGTCACATATTTGGGTAGATTTTCTTTCTCTGCTTTTCAGTATTGATTGTGTCTTTAATTGATCTATAGAGATTAGGTGGTAAAGCATAGCTTGTTAGGTCTGCCAGCAACCAGGCTGTGATTCAAAGAACACTGGAAAAAATTCCAGTGCTCAGTGCTGTAACATGGATAGACACCTATCTTTTTACTAGTTTCATTTCATCTTGGTCTCTCACACTGTGAGAGTAACTTGTGATATCAGCACGCAGTTTACCACTCACACACATTTGTGATGTAAGATTTAAATGTGGCAATATGGATTATAGTTCATTTTCCTATAAGTCTAAGAGAAATGATTTATTACAGAGAAAAAAATGAGAAAACCTTTTGGAAAACAAACTGTTGATCTTCAAATGTATTTGATCTTCTATGTACTGGATTCATTCTGATTAAATACATGTGTACAGAGAGATGCCATCAACTAAGGAACCAGAGTAAACCACTTCAAAAACCAATCTTTTAAGTGGCTATGCACCTGAAAAGGAGGTGAGAACTAATATTTCTGGATCTTTGAAAACTAACGAAAGTCTACAACAACTCAAGAAACATATGCAAGAACAATAGCTGAGTCGTTATAATTACAGTGTGCTTAGTGATATTTTTTTACTTATGCTATTTAACACTTTGCTCCTAAGTCCAGCAATATCTTTGACTGTAACACAGACTTCTAGTACCTGTACACAAGGAGTAAAATGTAGCTCACTTTCCATAATTGTTCTCAGTGTCTTTGCCTGGTGACTGGGTGGAAGACTAGTTTGAAAGATTTTCTTTCTCTCCGCCAACTTGCCAAGCTTTAAGGCATTTGAGCACTGTTATTCTAAACATTTTTGTGTTAGCTGAGGCTATGGAAAACAGTTATGGGAAACAACATGCTGACTGAAGGCCTTAGGTGGAGAGTCTTGGGATTAGATGCAGTCATCCCTCCATTATCTGGGAGTTCCAAAGTGTGCATATGATCAAATGTGGATAAAATCATTTGGGGAAAATGTCTGTATTTGGACTATACATACATAGACAGTTGGGTTGCAACTCCACAAATGATATAACATTCTGCTACATTTACATTGTGTTAAGTATTATAAGGAACACAGAGATGAATTAAACCAAATGGAAGGATATACATAAATTCTATGTGAATACTACAGTTTTATACAGGAGATGAACACCTACAGATTTTGGTACAGGGAGGGAACATACTGAAAGAAACCCTCCCCACACATCATGGCACAACTGCACTTAGGAAAATAAGAACTTTAAGAGGTACAAACATATTCTGGAAATCCGGAAGACTATCCATATATCCAAAGCTGTGTGCATGCTCAGTAAATACCTCAGACTTTCACCAGCTCTCACTTCTGTCTCACTTTAGGGCTTTATAGAAGCACTTCGTAAGTGAAAGCTACAGTTGAGATCGTGATCTGTCAGATTGGGTGCTGATGGCATGCCTAAAAACACATAGTTCTTTGCCAGATGGACAGTGCTTTAGGATTGTTAAGTAAATTTCTGTCCAATAATCAATTGACTATAAAGATAGTAAAATAGTCTAATCACACCCTTGTCTCCCTCCCCATTCCCTTTCTCACCCAGTTCTCTTCATGCACTCCTAATGAAATCAGGATGGGGATCAGGTTGGCGCTGGTGGTCGGGGGGAGGCTGGGAGAGAGAACTGAAATTGGTATGTGTGGGTGGCATCTATGGGATGGGAGATGCTCCTGGGAGTTTATGGGGGTCACCCTAGCTGAGACTCCTAGCAGCAGGGGGAATATGGAGCCTGAAGAGGCCATCTCTTATAGCCAGGCAGAATTTCCAGTGGAATGGTGGGGACATCAACTCACCCATAAAGCCTCAACATGAAATGTGTCCTGCCTACAAAGATAGAGCAGAAATTGAGGGAACATCCAACCAATAACTGCCCCATTGTGAGGCCCATCTCATAAGAGAGTCAACCCCCTGACAGTATAAATGATATTTTGCTATGCTTGTAGACATGTGTCTAGCATAAATGTCTCCTGAGAAGCTTTATCCACCAGTTGATCCTAACAGAAGGAATGATCCACAACCAAACAATAGCAGAGCTCAGGGAGTCTTGTAGAAGAGTGGGGGATAGGATTTCGGGAGCCATAGGGGTCAAAGACACCAAAAGAAAACCTACAAAGTAAGCAAACTGGAGCCCACTGAGATGGAACTACCAACCAAAGAGCATGTCCTGAGCTCCCTACACATTTGTAGCAAATGTTCAGCTTGTTCTTCATGTAGGTCCCCTAACAACTGGAGTGTGAAGAAGGTTCTCTCTGAGTCTGTTGCCTGCCTTTGAATCCCTTTCCCCTAGCTGGGTTGCCTTAGTGGGAGAGGATGTACTTAGTATTGCTAGGACTTGATGTGCCAGGGTGGGTTGGTACCCATGGGGGGGGGGGGCTTCCTCTTCTTTAAGGAAGAGAGGAAGGTGGAGATGAGACTGGGAGGAGAGGAGGGGGCTGCACATGTAAAGTGAATAAATAAATGAATAAGTAGGATAATAGAATAGAAATAGCAGTGGCTATATATTACAAGGAATGTGAAATTCATTTTAAAAGTCACTAAACATACAAACAACCACAATAAGAAGCATAAACAAAATTCAAGAGATAATGATGGAATCTAATTTTCTTTATGTTTATTACTGTCTTTTATTCACTACCAATTAAAGATAAGAATCAAAATATAACATTGCACCTTATAAATACAATTATTATAGTCATCAAAATGAAAACATACTGCCAAGAAGATGAAAAGAAAACTCATAGAGTGGGAGAAAATAATTGTAAAGTGCATATCTGCTCAAGATCTAATATCCAGAATATATACAGAACTCTAAAAGCTCAACAATTTATAAGTAACATAGCTTTTAAAATGTACAAAGGATTTTAATAGACATTGATCCAAAACAGATTTAGCCAAGAATCACTTGAAGAGATGCTCAGCATTCTTAATCATTAAAGAAATACAAAGCAAAACCACACTGAGAGAGTGTTCAATACTCACTAAAAGGGATGCATTTTTTAAAAAATGGAAAATAATATTGAAGACATAGAGAACTGTAATATACATGCATTGCTAGGAGGAACATAACATGGTGCTGCTACTATTGCCAATTGTTTTTGATCCAGGTGCTGGTGGTGCACTCCTTTAATCTCAGTGCTAGGCAGGCAGAATATGATCTCTGAGTTTGAGCCCAGCCTGGTCTACAAAGTTTCAGGATAGCCAGAACTACACAGAGAAACCCTTTCTTGAAAAACCAAAAATAAATAAGCAACAAACAAACAAATATAGTTTTGGTCAGATGAGGTAATGTTCACTTTTAACCCCAGCCCTCAGGAGGCAGAGCAGGTAGGTCTCTGAGTTCAAGCCTGGTCTATTGGATGAGTTCCATAACAGTCAGGGCTACACAGAAAAACCATGTCTCAAGAAACCAATGGGGGAGGGGGAGACAAAAAAGAAAAGACAGAGAGGGGAGACGAAGAAAAGAAAATAGGTTTTCAGTTCAGAGTTAAATAGAATTTAGACTAAAAGATCCATTCTTGGGAATATACCTGAGTTTTATTTAATTTTTAAATCTATTTTAAAATTTAAAAGATAATTACATCACGTCTTCCCCTCCTCTCCCTCCAACTTCTCTCACATTTCCCCTCTTTTCTGCCCAAATTGATAGTCTCTTTTTCTTTGCTGATTATTGCTACATCTATAGATACATATAGACAGGTAGATGTATACATATATAAATACAACTTGTTGAGTCAATTTTTGTTGTTTACATTTCATAGTTGATCCTTTTATATTAGATAACAAGGTGAAGGGCTTATCACTGGGAAAGAAGTAATTCTTTCTTGAGAAAGTTTTAAAGTGGTGCTGTTACACAAACTTGTGCACAGACCTTCGTAGCATCAATATTCACAATAGCCAAAGAGTAGAAATAAACCAATGTTCACCAGCTGATAAGAGGATAAAGAAAATTTTGCATATCTGTTTAATAAGATCTCATTCAGCCACAAAGGAGGAAGGGTTCTTGAAAAAAGCATGAAACCACACCAAATTAAAAACAAACCAAACCAAAACCCAATGGCTATAGCATGTTTGATTCTATTTACATGAAATATACAAAATGGACAAATACACAGAAATGGAAAGTAGAGTCATGTTTACCAGGAGGTGGGGGAAGGGAATATGGATTTGTAAAGGATTACTTTGGGGAATGATAGACAGAGATTTGGGAATTCATGATAGAGATAGTGTCAGAACATTATGACTCTACTAAATAGTAGAGAATGGTAATTTAATACTGCTTTAAAATGGGTCGAATGGTGACTTTTGTCTCAATACAAAATATGAAAAGTACTCTATGAATGCATTTTTAGTTTTGTTTCTAGAAACCCAGTTAACTAGATATTGGAAATCTTGTGGCACAAGAAAGGAGCGTGTTAAAGTGCTGACAGAGACCAAAGAAGGAGCTGCTCTGGTTTGTACATTCTATGGTGAGGAAGCACTGGAGGCTGTAGTCTGAAGCCAGGACCAATACTGTGCATTTGTAATAGTGCCATTTCTGATGCCAGTGTATGTGGCTCCCATGCCATTCACTGAGTAGCAAAGAGCTAGAGGAAAGTATGCATCTGCAACAACTACCACAGTCATATTAAAAAGCTACCTGAGATAGGAATTATTAAAACCTTTACTAGGGCTTTAAAATAGATCAAGTCCGTGGCCCCTTTTCCTTTCTACATCTATTTATTTTTGAAGAACTTAAGGGAAAAATAGATAGAAGAGACTGATTTGGAAGAGCAAATTATTAACTTTATTTTTAATAAATGCTGAATTGGAGGGTACAGCTGACTAGGCAGGCTACATCACTGTGTCAAAAGTACAATGTAGAAACTGTACTAACAAATTTCTTGGGTGCTTGGCTTCTATGTGAGCTGCTAAATACTAATTTTTTTTCAGCTAAGGTTATGGTAAAATGAGCCAAACTAATCTTTTCTCTAAAACAATTCCATTATAATTTGAAGTCAATAACCTGAAAGAATGGGTATAATTTGTAAAATACTGAAATTTGCACTAACACTAAATAATTTTGTTAGATTTGCTGTAAGCCCAAGGTAACTTAAATCCACAATTAAAAACCTTTTTTTCCACAGAAACTACTAGAGGAAAGATAAACTACAGTATTGATCATTGCTTTTCTTACTAGGATATTGCTCTAAATTCTCCTTGGTGTTCCAGTCTTTGTGATTTCCTATGAAAGAATTCAGATGAGACAGACTGCATGGTATAAAACAGAATTGCTTAAAGAGGAACATTCTCAAGAGGTAGGAACGGATAGTGGCCAAAGGATCACTGTGCTGACCTGTATTTTAGACAAGCTTTATACATTAGTTTTACATTCTCTAGAATAGATAGTTTCCCTTGAAGGGAGTTTTTGTGTTCTGATGACTGACAGGCCCATTTCAACTAACAATACATTTTTCAAGAGGAGTCTCTAGCCCAGGCTTTTTCTTGAACTCTCTATGTAGCTGAGGCTAGCCTTGGGACTTCTGATTCTTCTGCCTCCATCTTATGAATACTGAGATTATATGCATGTATTAGCATTCCCAGTTTATGTGTTGCGAGGTGGTCAAACCCAATTCTTTGTGGATATTTTGCAAACACTTTTCCAACTAAGCATATCCCAAGCCCTTTTGGATGTTATGTTAAAAGATTTATTTATTTTGTTTTATGTGCATGAGTGTTTTACCTGCATATATATCTGTGCACCACATGTATGTTTGGTGCCCACAGATATCAGAAGAAGAAATTGGATGTCCTAAACTGGAATAATGGATGGTTATGGACTGCCACGTAGATGCTGGGAACTGAACACCATTCCTTTGCAGGAACAACAAGCATCACACCCTGGTTCATTTTTTTTTTTTTTTAACTTTTCTGTCACATATTATATCCAGACTGCAGTTTCTCCTCTTTCCCCTCTCTCCAACACCCCCCACACACACACACACACAAAAGTGGTTTTACTCTCCTTCAGATTCACCACCGTTCTCCCCTCAGAGAAGAGCAGGCTTTCCAGGGACAACCACCAAACATAAAATAAAACTGCATAAAAAGCTATGATAAGACCAGGCAAATACTACCACATCAAAGCTGGACAAGGCAACCCAGTAGGAGGAAAAGGGTCCCACAAATAGGCAAAAGTGTCTGAAATACCTCCTGTTTCCACTGTTAGGATTCCCACAAGAACACCAATCTACTCAGTCATAACATATATGCAGAGGACCTAGGTCAGACCTCTACAGGTTCTCTTATCTCTGAGAGTCCCCATGAGCCCCAGACAATTGATTCTGTGGGCCCTATTCTTATGTATCCCTGACCCCTCTGATACCTCCAATTCTTCTTTCCTTCTTCTGCAGGCAGAACTCCACAAACTCCACTTGTTTGTCTGTAGAACTCTGCATCTGCTCTCCTCAGATGGTGATGCTCTACTCTTGCTGGGTGATGGTCTCTCTGGTCTCTTGAATGATTATTTGGCTAAGCTCCAGTCCCAGCATACTCTGTAGGCAGGACAATGTGCAGGTTTAAGGTTTTGTGGCTGGATTGGTATCCTAATCCCTTCACTTGAGGTCTTGTCTGGTTACAGAAGATGACCAGTTCACACACTGTATCTCCCATTACTAGGAGTCTTTGCTAGGTTACTCTCATAGATTCCATGAAGTTTCCCTTGCACCTTGCCCCTGAAATGCACCCCAATTCCAGTTGTTTTTCCAATTATTTTCTCCTGCTATCCACTTGATCCTTCCTGTTCCCAACTCAACCCGCTCCCAGTCCACCTTCAAAATCTATTCCATTTCCCTTTCCCCAGGAGATCCTTTCGTTTCCCTTTAAGCCTTCCTCGTTGCTTAGTCTCTCTGGGTGTGTGGACTATAGCATGATTATCTTTTACTTTACAGCTGTTATATACTTATAAGTGAGTACATACCATGTTTGTATTTCCAGGTCTGGGTTACCTCCCTCGGGATTTTTTTTTCTAGTTCCATGCATTTGTCTGCAACTTTTTCATGATGTCATTGTTTTTAACTGCTGAATAACACTCCATTGTGTAAATGTACCACATTTTCTTTGTATATGTTTCGGCAGAGGAATGCTCATTCCTATTAAGGACATTTGTTCAACTATGTTCATAGAAGCTTTATTCATAATAGCCCTAAACTAGGAACAATCTAGATGTCCCAAAACAAGTACACTTCACAGTCCCTGGATTATTTCTTAAGGAAAGGGATAATGGTAAATATTTGTTCTTTATCAGGAAGCCTCCATCTGATCTATAATAATCTTAGGAGCTTCTGGGCTATTTAGATTGTCATATTTCCATCTAAGGCCAGAGATATGGCTCAGATCCCATTCTTTTGATCAGAAATTGCAGTCCCACAGTTTCAGTTCCTGGTTTTACAAGCTGGTGATTAATTACAAGGGTCCACCCCAAGTGACCTTCAAGCCTGGTAATATCTAATGAGGATCAGAGCACTTTGAGTGTTAATTTATTTTAATGGAGAATGCTGCTTGTAATGACTGATCTTCATTGTCAAGTTGTCATATCCAGGAAGCAAGAACAATTGAAGAATTGCCTCCATCAAATTGACCTGTGGGAATGCCACTGGAGCCTTTTCTTAATTGATACTTGATATAAAGGGGTGTAGCCCACAGTGGGTGATGACATTCCTAGACAGGAGGGCCTGAGATACATAGGAAAGATAGCTGAATGTGAACCTGAGAGCAAGCCAGTAAGCAAATTTTATCTATGGTTCTTGCCTCTGCTTTTATTTGAGTTCCTGCTCTGTCTTTTCTTGATGATGCACTATAACCTATAAGATGAAATCAACCATTTCTTCCCCAAGTCGCTTTTTGTCACGGTGCTTATCATAGCAGCACAATAGCAAACTAGGACATGTATGATGTTAGTATATGAACATGTATGATGTTAGTATATTATATTCAAAATGAGAAAGACTGTAGCAGCTTATCTAGTAACTTATCACTATGCAGTTTGTGACTGAAAAAAAATGGATTTACAGCACTAAGAATAACTGGAAAGTGTTTCAGGCATTTTTTTCTGAATATGAGATAATTATCCTGCCCCTAATTATTCTTATACTAGTGTGTTGTGCTTTCTGGCTTCATGGTTTAATTTAGCTCACAGCAACCCAGATTAGGCTATGCTCTGTTCTAAGGTACTTGATATTGTATAAAACAATGGTTTATGAGGCTGTGCCTTGCTTTGAGAGACTCCATTTTAAGTGCTAACTGAAACATGGGATGACTCAACATCTTGGTGGACACATAAGCAGTACCAGCTGTCTGGTGTTACCCACAAGGCACAGAATAACAATTTATTTCTAAAAATAAAAAAGGTTATCTTTCTGTAAATAGCAAAGCAAATTGCAATCATACCATATGAACACATACGGATATTAAAATTGTATCTAGAAAACTAGGCCTGAGAATTCACCAGTACCTTCACTTGGACTCCGCAGAGAGGAAGACATCTAATGTAACTATCCTGCTAGGAATGGAAAAGATGTAAGAAGACATGTATGGTCCCCTCTTTGTCTATCAGACTATTGAAATGATGGTCCCCAAGGAATTAGATTTTCCAGAGATCTCCCATAGTGAGAGAAGGAAACAGCTGGGGCCCTAGTATTAGCCACAGGGTTTATGTGCCTCCCCAGATGAGATTTTATAGAGTTTTGACAACTTGAAAGACCACACTGCAGGAGAGACTGAGACAGCGATGATTGGACAGCGTGAGGGAGGACCATACTCTGACTAGGTCTACTTAATTGAGCATAAACCTTGCAGATGGACTTGGTAGAGAGTGATCAGTGGGCCTCTTTATTTTTCTCGCCAGTTTTATCACATTGAATAATTACTTGTTGATCATCATCTATTAATTGGTGTATAGAGGATGGGTAGCTGAGCTTATTGTATTAGGGTTTTCAGGGCTCAGGTTCTGATCACAACAACTTTGGTGACACTAACTACAATGGTGATGGCAGCCAATGGCATGTGTTATCTGATTAGAGTTGTGTTCATTAAGAGAAGAGGCAGAGAACTCCAGGGGATTTCTCTTGTCCTTGTTCCCACCAGTGATGCAGCTTTGTTAAATTGTTATCTGTTCATCCATTCATCCCTCTGGACTTAGTATCCATTTGTCAGCCTGCTTATCTATCTTGACTTTGATATACCCTTTCATTGTCTATGGCTTCTACGATATTGCACCTTATTTCTTCATGTTGATTTGACACTGAGACTTAGCTAAAACCTGGCTTGGCCTCACAGCATACATCTTCAGTAAACTCTTACAGGGCTCTTTATCTTATTCTCATAGACTCCTTTTTAACCCTGCCAGTCCCTCATTTCTGTCTTTCTGTTAGGCCTCTGAGAGTCTCTGACCATGGCTTCTTTAGCCCTTTTGATTTTAAATTAGAGAGGGAAAAGGAGAGGTTCAAGAGAGACATGAGGACTAATCATCCTATTTCAGGTAAAAGATACTTACTTAATTAAAAAGATACTGAGCGCTCGCGCGCGTGCGCGCGCGCGCGCGCGCACACACACACACACACACACACACAGCGGATATCTGAGATACAGTCTCAGACTTGCCAGACAAGAAGGTCTCTACCCTTAAATATTTCCAAGGGAAGGGAGAACCCAAAACACAGGAAAGTAGGTTTACTTAATAAAAAAACCTCTACTGTGAGGCATAAGTATATCAGAGAGGAGTCACATATATTGGATGGAGGAGGAGGGTTGACCAATGTAAAATTACAGTCAAGTTGACTCAGCAAGGAACTGGGATGCACTGTCTTTGTGCACCCCACCTTTACCCCATTTACAGTGGCAGGGGAAGGAAGAGGACTTCTCCTTTTTGTGGGAGCAGTAGCTGCCTTTTTTTTTTCTGTCTTCAATAACCCCTAGGAGAAAGAGAAAAACTGCAGGAAGTGTATGGCCTGAACTATGAGACAGACACCAGATCTAACATTTCTGGCCTTTGAATATAGGAAACAGAGAGTATGACTTTACAGAAAAGGGGGTAGGAGAGAGAGAGAGAGAGAGAGAGAGAGAGAGAGAGAGAGAGAGAGAGAGAGAGAGAGAGTTGAAGGATGTTAACCTTGACCTGGCTTCTTGCTGAATTGAAGCATTGTTAGTTACTACTCCCCTATCCTCTAGCTAGCTGATAAGTTGGTTATTGTTGGATTGGAGGTTGATACCTGTATTCCCACTTCAGAAGGATATTGAATCCATATAGTATGTTGGATGGTGGTCTGGATAAATCAGGACAGCAGATGAGAGAAGGGCCTGAGGATATAATAACCAAATGGATTTTAAAAGTGATGGTAAGTATGAGTTAGGAGGTCCAAGATGACTTCTGAAATCATTTGTTCCACCACCCTGGTGCCTGCTTTCTATTGAAGCACACTGACCTACCTAACTATTTTGCTGTGTCTGTAACTGATTTACATAAAACATTAACATTTCTTTTCCAAAACCAAGTAAAGACATATGTTTTCTGCTGTCAGATCTAAGTCTCTCTTATATTTTTCAGTGTGACTGTTGCCAAAGCATCTACTTGATTCTGGATCTGTATCAAGCTTTGTGAAAATTTTTTGAATGGTTTAATATTTTTATTATTTTAAAATTAAAATGTAATTACATCACCCCCTTCCCTTTCCCTTTCCCTTTCCTTTCTATAATCTCTCCCATTTACTCAATCTACCACCCTCCCTTTGTAAATCATGGAAATTATGACTTCTTTGTTTTAAAATTGATATTGTTACATATATATCTCCTGTTCAATTCTATAGTGTTACTATCAAGATGAAACCTAAGCTATATTTTCAGAGATTTTTGATTAGATTTTCTATTAAAAAAAATAACATGGAAATTAGCAAGCAATAAAAAAAATGATAATGGTCACCAAGATTTACGTGTTCCAGGTAAGTCTTATTTCTTTTTCTTCCTTTTATTAAAATAGATTCTTTTCTCATACAATAATCTTGATTATAGTTTCCTCTCCCTCTACTCCTCCACATTTTCCCCACCTTTTTTCCCCTCTGGATCTATTCCTTTTCTGTCTCTCATTAGAAAAGAAGAAGCTTCTATGAGATAACAAATAACCAGGACAAAATAAAACATAATAAGATAGAGAAAAACTCAAAGTTGAACAAGGCAACCCAACAGGAAGAAAAAAGTCACAAAAGCAGGAAAAAGAATCAGAGAGGCTCTTATGGTCCCCCAAAATACTAAGATACTAGCTAGATAACATATGTAAAGGGCCTAGTATAGACCCATGTACCTGTGCTTGCTGCTTCAGTTTGTGCATTTATATGTGCTTTGGTTAGTTGATTCAGAGGGCCTTGTTTTCCTGGTGACTTCCATTCCCTGTGGCTCTCAGTGTTTCCATTTCTTCTTCTGTGGGCTTCCCTGAGCTTGGGGAGTAGGGGAGGAGATTTGATGGAGACCTCAGTTCATTTGTCATTTGTATATATGAGGGTTACTTTGTATATCCAACTATTTTCTGAAAGTGTTTATTAGCTGTAGGGGATTCTTGTTGGAATTTTTGGGGCTAGTTATAGATACCATATCATCTGCAAATAATGATACTTTGACTTCTTCTTTTCCATTTTATATCTCCTTGATCTCCTTTAGTTGTCTTATTGCCATAGCAAAAATTCAACTACTATATTGAGTAGATATTGAGAGAGTGGAGAACCTTGGCTTAATCCTGGCTTTAGTGGAATTGTTTTGAGTTTCTCTCCATTTAAGTTGATACTGGCTATGGGCTTGTAGGAAAATGACTTTATTATGTTGACGGATGTCCCTTGTATTTCCTAATTTCTCTAGAACTTTTATCATGAAGTAGTGTAGATTTTGTCAAAGGTCTTTTTCTGCATCAAGTGAGATGATAATAAATTTTTTCTTTCATTTCATTTGTATGGCAGATTACATTTACTGATTTTCATGTATAGGACCATCTGAATCTCTGAGATGAAGCCTACTTGATCATGAACTTGTTGGTGCATTCTTGGATTTGGTTTGAAAATATTTCATTAAATATTAAGTATTTATTGCATGGAGTTTCATGAGAAAAATTGATCTGTAACTCTCCTTTTTGTTGTTGTTGAGTCTTTATGTGGTTTGGGTATCAGGATACCCGTAGCCTCAAATAAATTAGTCAATATTCTTTCTATTTTGTGGAATAATTTGAGAAGTATTGGCATTAACTCTTCTTTGACAGTTTGGTAGATTTTTGTGTTAAAAATATCTGACTTTGAGGTTCTATTTCACTCGGTCTGTCTAAATTGTTTAACTAATCTTGATGTAACTTTGCTAAGTGGTACTTACTGAAAAAAATTATCAATTTTTTTTACACTTTACAATTTAGTGGAGAGCAGATTTTTAAAGTATGTCCGTATGAATCTCTAGATTTCGTCGGTGTCTGTTGTTATGTTCCCTTTTCCATTTCTGATTTTGATAATTTGGATGTTCTCTCTCTGCTTTTAGTTAGTTTGGATAAGGGTTTGTCTATCTCGTGGATTTCCTCAAAAAAACCAACTCTTTGTTTCATTGATTCATTGTATCGTTCTCTTTGATTCTATTTTATTGTGATTCTATTTTATGTGCAGGACTAGGTGCATCCTCTCCCACTCAGGCCAAACAAGGCAGTCCAATTAGGGGAAGGAGATCCAATGGCAGGGAATAGAATCACAGAGAGCTCCAGCTACAGTTGTTAGGGACCCACATGAATAACAAGCTGTATATCTGCTACAAATGTGTAGGGGTCCTAGGTCCAGCCCCTGCATGCTCTTTGGTTGGTGGTTCAGTCTCTGTGAGACCCAGGTTAGTTGACTCTGTCGGTTTTCTTGTGGTTTCCTTGACCCCTCTGACTCCCTCAATCCTTCCCTCCAATCTTCCACAAGACTCCCTGAACTCCACCTATTGTTTGGCTGTGGGTCGCTGCATCTGTTTTGGTCAGTTGCTGGATGAAGAATTTCAGAGGCCCGTTATACTAGTCTGTCTGCAAGCATGGCAGAGCAGCATTAATAACATTAGGGATTGGCTCTTTCCTATAGGGTGAGTCTCAAGTTGAGCCAGTCATTGGTTGGCCATTCTCAATCTCTGCTCCATCTTTGCCCCTGTGCATCTTGTTTGTAGGACAAATTTTGTGTTGAAGGTTTTGTGTGGGGGTTGGTGTCCCCCTCCTTCCACTGGAAGTCCAACCTGGCTACAGGGGGTGGCCACTTTAGTCTACATATCTCCAGTTGCTAAAAGTCTCAGCAAGGGTCAGCTCCATAGACTCTTGGAGCCTCCCCTGTCCTAGGTCCCAGAGATGTCCCCTTTCCACTTTCCCTTCTCTCTGCTAGCCCTCTGTTGCCCCACTACCTCACTTTTCCCACACCTGTTCTCCATCCCTATTTCTCTCCCCAACCACTCTCCCACCAAGTTCCCTTTCTCCATGCATCTCTGATATTTGTTTCTCCTTTTGAGTGAGATACAAGTATCCCATTTGGAGGACTCTTCTTGTTACTTAGCTTCTTTGGGTCTGTGGATTGTGGCATGGTTATTCTGTACTTTATGGCTAATATCCACTTATAGGTGAATACATACTATGCCTGTCTTTCTGGGTTTGGGTTACCTCACTGACTTAAGGTTTCATTGTTATGAAGAGACAGCATGACATATAACAAGGACACATGCTCCACTATGTTCATAGCAGTCTTACTTATAATAGCCAGAAGCTGAAAACAACCCAGATGTCCCTCAAGAGGGGAATGTCAAGAGGGGAATGCTTACAGAAAATGTGGTACATTTACACAATAGAGTACCACTCAGCTATTAAAAACAACAACTTCATGAAATTTGCAGGCAAATGGATGGATCTAGAAACTATCATCCTGAGTGAGGTAACCCAGTCACAAAAGAACACAAATGGTATGCACTCACTGATAAGTGGATATTAGGCAAAAAGCTTGGAATATCCACGATACAACTCACAGACAATGTGATGCTCAAGAAGAAAGAAGACCAAAATGTGGGTACTTCAGTTTTACTTAGAAGGAGGAACAGAATACTCAATGGAGATAGAGGGTGGGAGGGCCTTTGGAGGAAGAGAGGAGAGGAATGGGGAAAAGGGGGTTGGGATTAGGTATGGGAGGATACTGGAGTCAGGAAATTGAACAGAGGTGTATAGCAATGGAGGATGGGGACCTAAGGGTAGTCACCAGTAAGTCCCAGATGTCAGGAAAGCAAGAGGCTCCCAAGACCCAATGGGGATGACATTAGCTAAAATATCCAACAAATGGGAGGGAGAACCTGTAGAGACCATATCTAGATGTTAGGCACAGCCACCCAGTTGAGGGATGGGGCTACCCATCCTCTCCAAAATTTTAACCCAGAATGGCTCCTGTCTAAAGGAAATACAGGGACAAAGAGTGGAGCAGAGACTGAATGAAGGCCATCCAGAAACTGCCTTACCTAGGGATCCATCCCATATGCAGACACTAAACCCAGACACTATTGCTGACTCCGAGAAATGCTTGCTGACAGGAGCCTGATATAGCTGTCTTCTGAGAGGCTCTGCTAGAGCCTAACCAATACAGATGCAAATGCTTGCTGCCAACCATTGGACTGAGCATGGGGACCCCAATGGAAGAGTTAGGGGAAGAACTGAAGGAACTGAAGGGGTTAACAACTTCATAGGAAGAACAACAGTATCAACCAAACAGACCCTCCAGAGCTTCCAGGGACTAAACCACCAACCAAAGGGTAGACATGGAGGCACCCATTGCTCCAGCTGCATATGTAGCAGAGGAAGGCCTTATCTGGCATCAGTGGGAGGGGAGGCCCTTGTTCCTGTGTAGACTAGATGCCCCAGTGTAGGAGAATGCTAGGGCGGTGAGGTGGGAGTGGGTGGGTGTGTGGGAGAGCACGCTCCTAAAAGCAGGGGGCAGGGGGATGGGATAGATGGTTTGCAGGGGGGGGGGGGCGGGAAAGGGGATAACATTTGAAATGTAAATATATAAAATATCTAATAAAATTACTTTTCATTTGAAGTCTATTTTGTAAGATGTTCAAATGGCTATAACTGCTTGTTACTTAGGTCCATTTGCTTGAAAAATGGTTTTCCAACCCTTTACTCTGAGGTAATGCCTATCTGTAATATTGAGGTGGATTTCCCCCCAGCCCCCAAACCAGAGGGCTGGATCCTGTTTCCACATCTATTCTGTTAGACTGTGTCTTTTTATTATGGAATTGAGTCTATTGATAGTGACAGGTGTGAATGGTCAATAATTGTTAACTCTTGTTTTGTTGTTGTTTTTGATAATGATGATGATGCTGGTGATGCTGGTGATGGTGGTGGTGCTGGTGGTTTGTGTGTTTCCCTTCTTTTGACTTTGTTGGTGTGAGATAATGTATTTCCTCTATTTTAATGGGTATTGTTAACCTCCTTAGGTGGGAATTTTCCTTCTATCACTTGTTTTCTATGTTGTTAATGCTGCAACCCCTTAATACATTTCCTCATGTTTCTGTGATCCTTAGCCATATAATTGTTTTTGTTGCTACTTTATAACTGAAAAATTGAAACTGTCATGAATTGTAATATAATTGTCTATGTCTTCTGATGGCTTTAGGTGTTCCCTGTGGAAGCATGTTTAACCCACAAATGGGTTGCAACTCACGAGTTGATAACCACTGTAATCTAGCACCCTCTGTAGAGCTGGATTTGCAGATAAACATTATTTAAATTTGGCTTTATTATGGAGTATTTTATTTTCACCATATATGGCAATTGAAAGTTTTGCTGAATGCAGTAGTCTGGGCTCACTCATATCTGTGGTCTCTTAAGAGTCTACAGCACATCTGTCCATCTGTCCAGGCCCTTCTGGCTTTTAGAGTCTCCATTAAGAAGTCAGATATAATTCTAATAAGTCTACCTTTATATGTTAGTTAGTATTTTTTCCTTGTAGCTTATAATATTCTTTCTTTTTTCTGTACAATTAATATTTTGAGTATTATATGGCAAGGGGACTTTCTTCTCTCGTCCAAACTATTTGGTGTTCTGTATGCTTCTTGTACCCTTATAGGCATCTCCTTTAGATTAAAACAAAATCTTTCATGATTTTGTTGAAAGTATTTTCTGGGCATTTGAACTGTGGTTCTTCTCCCTCCTCTGCAATTATTATTCTTGGGTTTGGTCTTTTCACAGTGTCCCAGATTTCCTGCACTTTTTGTGTCATGAAAGTTTTAGATTCAGTTTTGACCATTGTATCCATTTTTCTATGGTAGTTTTAATATCTGAGATTCTCTTCTATCTCTTATATTCTAAGGAAACTTGTCTCTGCAATTCCTATTCAAAATTTTAAATCGTTCATTCCAAAATTCCATCAATTTGTGTTTTCTTTATTATTTCTATTTCCATTTCAGGTTGTGAACAGTTTTATTTGTTTCCTTTAACTGCTTGTTTGTGTTTTCTTGGCATCTTTAAGGGATTTATTAATTTTCTCTAATTGTGTTTTTATGAGTTTTTTTTTTTTAGGGATTTATTTATTTCTTCTTTAAGGACCCCTATCATCTTCATGTATTTGGTTTTAAGGTCTTTTTTCTTGTACTTCAGATATGTTGGAATATGCAGGGCCTGCTGTGGTAGGATAGTTGGACTGTAGTAGAGACATATCTCCCAGGCTACTACTGATTTTTTCTTATGCTGATATTCTGATATTTAGGCATCTGACTTTGGGATGATTATAGGTCTAGGTGCTCTACAGGAAAAAATGAAGTCATGATCTTGTGGCAATTCTACCTTGCATACTGTGCTTTAAAAAAAGAAGCATGGCAGATCGTCCCCAGAAGTCAGAACACTGAATTCTGAAGTAGTGTTGGTAGCCAGTAGGTGGCCTGCAGATTAGCCTGCACTGTCCACATCTCCTTTAATGTGCTTCTTTTACATAGAGATCCTGGTGATGGGAGTGCTCATTATCCAGTCTGAGGTAATGTACAAATAAACTGTGCTGCATGGTATATGTTAGCACATTGCCTCATATTGGCCTCCACAATATAAGTAGTTGCTCATATGCAATACGGCAAATAATATTCCCTGAAATCATCTCTGGAATGGTTCATCTCCACACCCTCTACCTACCCACAGGTATTATTGGGCAACACCCCACCTTTGCTAGGTGGGCATTTTGTTCCTTGGTTTCTGTTTCCTCTCTGAATTTTCAGAGAGCATGATGGTTGTGTGTTCCCTGTTTTCCTGGCCTGCTCAGCTGGTGTGTTCACAGGGAGTGACAACTGGCCTTAGAGACTGGGATAATGGGAAGAGCGATGTTACTGATGTGGCTAAATCACCCATTCCTGTCCCCAACACCTGCAATTATCCCTAAATTCACAAAGGAAGAATATAAGGAAGATTCCTTTATTATGTATATAGCCGGGGACCGAGAAACTCCAAATATTGGGGACCACATCTACATTTGTGGCTAAGTGCACTAGAGCAGAAATCTCAGTACAGTGTGGGAAGATAGACAGAAGTTGCCTGAGGTCCCACAGAGGAAAGTGTCCTATTCAAATTGACAGTGAGTTAGAAGGAGAAAAGATGGGACAATTGGTGGTTAATTCTCTCGTGATGGATTTATTTTTCTAGATCAAAAGAGAGCCTGTTCCAATTAAGAGTTGAAGTGTGACAGCATAGTTAGGGTTTGGAGCCTTTTGGAAGAACAGGAAATATTTGAGTATGTCTGGATGATAGGACAAAGAGGTATTAGACAGGGGATGTAATTTTTTTTACAGGCTTGCACTGATTCCCCATTAATTGACAGTCATGGGGAAAGTCAGTACATGAACTTGGGTATCACTGACAGTATGAGAACACAGTGGGATCTTAGATGGTGGATAGAGTACACACACACACACACACACACACACACAGAGGGAGAGAGAGAGAGGCAGAGAGAGACAGAGACAGAGACAGAGATGCACCGAGAAATGAACTGGTAGATAGAACTTACCATTCTGTGGTGTGTAAGATTAAGAAGTTGACCCAAGAAAACAGGTGATCAGAGGCAGGTTTGATAGTGATAGTGACAGTGATAGTGAGACTGCACAGTGAGGGGTTAAGGTGTCCTACTAGGATGCTCCCAATGAAAGGCTGTCTTATAAAGCAGTGAGGCACTTGGGTCCCTAAGGAGGTGTGTGTGGTAAGGGGGTATAATGATGGGGACCCTATAGATACTAATTGGGTGATGTTTAGACATATCTGGATATATGTGTCATAGAATTTGGATACCCTGTTTAGTGGGATAGTATTGTTTGATCCTTATGTTTTTGGTGCAGTGATCCTGTGAGTTGAAACAAGGCAGCAAAGGTATGAACACATCAGTATATGTAGATGAAGAGTGGGAGAAGTATACGATGTTCTTTGGCCAGAGTGTTTGTATTGTTAAGCAAGTAATGGGCAAGGTAAAAATGACTGGAGATAAGAACCATCTTAAAGTGAATAGAAAAAGGAACCAAACAGAGAAAGAAGAGTGTGATAAGTCAGAACAGACTAGAATTAAAAGAGCTAAAGGGAAGAACTCAACTTGGGATGGTGTGAACTCTATGAAGTCCATTGTGGAACATTTAGTTATGAAGTCTAGTAGTTCAAGAATTTCAATATCTGAGATTTTCTTGTAGACACTAATTTGGTCAAATGGCTTTTTATGAGGTCATTCATCTTCTCCACAATACCTTAAGATTAGAATGTATAAAGTGTATGTATTAGACATCCTGCATATCAGATATTATATTCTAATTCATAACAGTAGCAAAATTAAAATTATGAAGTAGCAATAAAATAATTTTATGGTTGGGGGTCACCCCAACATGAGGAATTGTATTAAAGAGTTTTAGCAGTAGGAAGGTTGAGAACAAGTGGTTTAGAGGACTCTGCAAATTTAAGGCATGGGCAAATGTTAGAGTTTGTCTGAGAAGAGAGAAGCTGTCCTCTAATAAAAGCTATTTAGATAGAAAGGCTCATCAGGCTCCCCTGAACAGGTTAGTACGATAATTCTGTGAGAAGACTGAAGCTGGGAATTCCAAAATGAAAAGTTAGATAGGAAGGAAATAAGTTTGGTCTTGGAGAGGAGAGTGGGGAATGTTTCTGTCATTAGCTACCTCAGTTTGAGTGAGACTTCAGTGAGTAGGTATCATGTAAAGCATCAGATACATTGGATTTTAAAAAATTGTTCCCTCAAAAACAAAGCCTATTCTCTGTTGGGGCCAAGAAACTAAGGTAATCATATGGGAATAGATGAGTCAGGGATGGGACACTATTAAGGAGGCCATCCACATGTGGATAAAGAGAGTTCTGGGAGAGAGGGAAAATTGTTAACATTCCTTGAGGTAAATCTTAGCCAATGTTGTGGCCCTTATCTCAGAACACCTCCATCCCATGGAAGGATGGCTCCAGTGAGCTGCTGGGCCATCCTTGTAGAGGGATTTATGAAAAAGAAGGAAAAGATGACTTGTGAGGATGAGTCCAGTGGAGTTATAAAAAATGAATCCTTTAGATAAATAAAGTGGGAAGATAGCATAAGGTTTAGAGCCACAGGTAAAATAGGTAAAATAGGACCCATGACTTCGTTAATAGAGCCGAGGTTTTGAACTAGATGGTGTGCAACTGCACACATTATTCTTCACAGTTAGATTATATTCTTCACAGTTAGAATCAGTATAATGTGGGGGAGTTGGCTGGCTGGAGAAGGCCAGAATTGAAAAGTCAGTTATTGAATAGTATGATGTCCTGTAGTGATCTGACAGAAACTACTGGACCTGTTTGGAGAAAAGTGTTATATCTTTTAAGGTAACTTTAATAGGGGGATGATGTGTCCAGTGTCCTAGCCTATGGATTAACTTGGTCTTTTAAGGTGGCTGAGTGTGAGTGGGATAATGAAGACAACACCAGGATGTGAAGGGAAAGCTCTGTCTGGGTTATGGTAGGTGAAGCGAGACAATGATGTGACACTTAGAGAGAATGTCTCACTTTAGAAGTAGAGCCAGGCAGATAGAGATGACCAAAAAGAGCAAGTGAAGGTTACTGTGCCAATAGAGAAGATAGACTGGGTTTTTTTCTGAAGTTTGGAAATACTTCTGTCAACCTCTCATTTAGAGACAGAAGATAGGATTAATGTTCCCAAATACTCAAGCCTAATGGGTAGCTCCTGAGTCTAAATAGAATGAAACCAGCTTGTCTGATATTATGATGTTTATCCTGTGATTAGCCAGGATTATGGATATAGATGCAGGGACTTCTTAACCTGGGCTCTATCACGTATCACTAGGTATTCGGAAGAAGTGAGGAACTGAGAATCTTGACATTAACTTAGGGTTTGAAATAGTTAGATTACACCTAGGTACTTAAGTACAACATTCTTTTCAATGTCTCATAATGTTACACACTAGGCAGGGTGTCAGGGTGTCAGGGTGTCAGGGGAATGAATGGATTGGTGTACATGCCAGCTCAGTGTTTCTCTTTGTCACACATGAAGCAATAAATTGGTGGTACTTTGTTAAGAGTAAAAGCTTGTCTCTACCAGTCTTGAATTGCAGCTGCTATTTAGCTCTGTTTCATTTTATTATTTGGTTTCTTCCTGCCTTTTATAAAAGACATGAAGGACTGATTTATAAGGTCTTTTTGAGGGCTTGAAAGCTATCTTCCAGTTTGGAAAACTTTTTTTTAAATTTTTTGAAAATTTATCAAAAATTGATTTTTTCACAATATATATCTTGATTGTTTATACCCCTGATTGATTATACCTCTTCCTCTACTCCTCTCTCCTCTCTTTCCATCTAAATCTACTCTTTTTCTGTCTTTCATCAGAATAAAAGTAGGTTTCTTTTTTTTAATTTATTTTTTATTGGATATTTTATTTACATTTCAGATGCCATCCCCTTTCCCCATTTCCCAGCCCTAGAAAACCCCTATCCCAGGCCCCCTTCTCCTTTTTGCTTTTATACAATTTTTAAATGTTAACCAAAGGCTTTATAAGTTTGGTAATGCTCAATATCAATCAGAAGTGAAACCTAATACCCAACCTAGATATATCAACTATCTTTGACTGGTGAAGACATGTGAACATCTGCCTCTATGTCTGTTCCCACTCTCTCTTTCTCTCTCTCATCACCTGGCTACTCCTCTCCTTCTCCTCCTCCTCTCCTTACTCTTCCTCTTTCTCTCCATACTCCTCCCACCTTAGCTCCTCCTACATATCACCCTTCCTGTTAAAATAAAACTTTTCTCTCAAAATACAGTTAGAGCATAACTATACCAATTTATGTCAGTAAGGTGCAAGATAGACTTAATACCCAGTCCATCATTTTGTTGACTAAGCAGAACCTCTATCATCTCTCCTAACTAAAACACTTAGTTCTGAACCTGGCTTTTTTCCCTTGGCTTTAGAATGAATGTCAGCTGAAAACCGATAAGACTATAAGTTTTCAACCCTGTCAGAAATCTGGAATGGCTGAGTTACCTGAAATTATGGGAAGCACAAAGCATAGTTTCTAAAACTTAGCCAATTTATAGAGACCAATAAACACCTGGAAAGTCCCTATACTACAGAATGTTGGGGCATCCAATCTTCAGCCTTCTGGCCCAGGATCATCTGACAGACCTAGTGATGCAGAATTATTAAGGGCTGATTACTCTGTCTTGGCAGATAAAATCAGTCGACTATTCTGCAAGTGTGTCCTTTTCTGGACAGTAATTTGTTTGTAGATGGAAAGAGGCAATTCTTGCCTAGTGGTTGTCTCCCCACAACTGGAGTAACTCCAAGGATGCTCAATTTCTTCTTAGAATCTAAGACAGGAAGCTGTCAGGAGCAGACAGGTCTCTAATCAAAATGAACATCAATACAGAAATGTTTGTAACGTCAATTCTGTAGATTTCTGATGTTTTGAAAACCAACTATCCATGTAAGGTAATCTGGACTGTAGTCTGTTAACTCCTCTCAGCTATTTCTAAAGAAAATATAGAAAACACTCTAACAATAAACTCAAAGCCATGAATTTGTTATAGGCCCCTAACTCACAGTCTAACCATCTCAAATCAGTTAAAAAAGTTAAAGAAGGACTGGGTCTAAGCCTTGTATTCCTAAATGTGTTATACAGGTGCAATGCCTATGATAGTAACAATATTCATCTCAGTTTTATATTAATAAGAAGCTCGTACCAATAAAATCCTTAAATTTGAAATCAAAGTAAATTTTGTACCATTTAAGAAATTACAGCTTCATCTTAATAACAATTATACCAGTAGGTTATGGCTATGCAATAAATCCTAGCTAATCCTCTCTGTTCTACCAAAACCAAAAAGTAGGTTTCTAAAAATCAATATTAAATTGTATTTAAAAAGTAAATATGGGGCAAGTGCAACCAGGAAGAATGGGCCTGGAACAAGAGCAAGGTCGAGAAGTGTCCAAACTCTGAAAATTTCATCCTGAGACTAGCAGGAGTAAGAATCACTCCCTCCCTATCCTCAGCCTGCATGTCCTGGGACATGAAGCCCCATGTGTCTCACCTCTGTCCTTCTTGAAAAAGTCAGGAAGCCTCTTGTCCAAATTATAGGTTTAAGCACTTGGAATTTCTCTTTATGCAAAGAAAGCACTCCCAGCACCTCAGCCCCAGTCAATAATGTACACTCTCCTTGGAAACCTCTACCCAAGGTTTATATAGCTCTTTCCACCCCCTCCCCAATAAAGAGAGTTGTTGTTTCATAGAATATTGTCTAGAAAAGCAGTTTCATATGCTCCTCCCCCAATAAAGAAGAGCTGTAACACTGAAAACCATCTCAGAGAAGACCACCCCACCCCTACATTCACACAGCAGGACAGAGACCCTGTGACAGCTAGGACAAGCTTCCAACTTTTTCAGGGGCCCACAATAAAACAAAAGCTATTACATTAAATTTATATAAGACAAACCAACAGAAGGGAAAGAGCCCAAGAGAGGGGATGAGGATCAGCGATCTACTCACTCATACACTAAGGAATCTTGAAGACCCCCCCCCTTTTTTTTTTTTAATATCTGAGGAGGATTAGGAGAGAAAATACTATGTCTTTCTAAGTGCCATGGTGGGAGCTCACAGTTCCAGGTGCTTGGAGCCCATGACCATCATAACAGGAAGTATGGCAAGCAGACAAGAAGGCATGGCTAGAGCAGTAGGTGGCCAACATCTGGCCCACAAACAGGAGGAAGAGAGAGAGAGAGAGAGAGAGAGAGAGAGAGAGAGAGAGAGAAGAGAAGGAAAGAGAGAGAGAAAGAGAGAGAGGAATATCACAAACTTTTAACCTTCTCTAACAACACCAGAACTCCTAACCCTTCCCGAACAGTTCCATCAAATGGGGATGACGTATTTAATATATAAGAAAGTATATTCTTTCTCATTCAAATCACCATAGTATGTAAGTACAATTTCCTCAACTTAGAATCTAGGTTCAAATTAGGATCTAGGTTCAAATGTTTTAAGAAACACCTCTGTGAGGTGATTCTCAAAGGCTGTTGAGTGTTCATCAGTCTTTTGGGTTTATTTTCCATATTTTATTATACTTTACTGCCTTAAGGGAAGCCTTAATTGTTTT
The DNA here is from genome assembly GCF_011762505.2 of Arvicanthis niloticus. NCBI lineage: Eukaryota > Metazoa > Chordata > Mammalia > Rodentia > Muridae > Arvicanthis > Arvicanthis niloticus. Next base: position 1,852,580 of record NC_047679.1, read on the forward strand.
GATCGACCAAGTTAAGAAATGAGGCATATGTGGTATACCAGGGGAGCCAGGTCGATCATACCATTGGGGTTGAATGAAGGAACTTCTGTGTTCACAGAAGAATATTGATTTAGACCCTGAGTATGAAGAAAGTCTGCAGAATCCTCACTTGAAGCCTAAATATGTTTTTCCCTTCAGCCTTGGTAGAAGAGATGATAATGCCATAGATGTCCTAGAAAGTAAGGTCTATATATTAAAATACATTGAAATTCTTCAGTACATTAAGTGGAATGTTCAGAGAAGGCTGTCAGATGTTTTTCAATTTGAGAAAAGTCAAACAGTAAGACCGGTAAGTATATATGGAGAATACCTTTGACTACAGCTACTTGGCAAAGGAGTAGCTAGGAAATCATGCTTCCATGTGAATCTGAGAACATTAGGTTTTTGAGCATGCAATTGGAGAGAAGAAGGTTAGAGCGGTGAAACAGACTTAGAAGGATGAGGGGAAGACATTGGCATCCACAGCCACTGTACGAAGAGAAAGACAACTGAGAGACTTTATGCATTGGCTGTTCTTTGTTGGAAGTGTGAGGGTATTAGAGCCTGAAGCCATTGGGGTGTACATAGAGAACTTGGAAAAAGAGGCAGTTCTAAGGGGTTTGGGGAAAAGAGCTGGTTCAGAGGGAATTGAAGCCAATTTGGGTGAAATTTGAGTCAATAGTGGGGTGATGTAGAGGGAGGGAATAGTTCACAGAGTCAAAATCTGTGAAAGTCTCCTAAAGGAAAACGTTTTTTAAACTGTTTTTTTGTTTTTTGTTTTTTGTTTTTTTTTGTTTTTTGTTTTTTTAATTTAAGGTCCACCTTTCTGCCTCGAGGGTTTCAGTTTCAGGATGGAGCAAGTTTTTCATGGAGTCATAGATTTTGAAATGTAATTTAGGATTGGTAGAGGATGAGACAGTTATGAAAACAGAGAGCTCAGATGTAAGGAATTAGGGCCATTTGCCATTGTATTGTATGAAGCTTTCAAAGTCCCTAAGAAATTTAAAATCAAAGGTACCACTGCCAGGTCTTTTGCCTGTTGTTATCTAATTTGCGTTGTAGCCAAATGTCATTATGAAAGACTTTTTTATATTTGGCATCAACTCAATGATAAAGAATTTTTAAAGTTATATATAAAGCAACCCTGGGTGTATCTTTAGGTGGATGGAGTCAAGTCATTTGTGTTAGGGTTGCTTGTTTAATGAGTCAGTGCCTGGGAAAAAAAGGAAAGAGTTGAACATCTTTATTGACATAAATTTCTGCTTTAGAAATGTTATCTAAGCTGAAGTCCCAGCATCCAAGAAAATAAACAGTTCTGGGAAAAGAACCTGGTAGGAGTCCCTGACATGGAAATATAGTTTTTGGTTTCTGGCCTACAAGATTTGCCAAAGGGTTTTTGGCACCAGCAAATAAAATGTCCAGCAATAAGAACAAAAAGTCCTGGTAATGGAAGAAACAAGAGTCTCATTAATTAAGGACACAGGGTCTTAAGGATAGAGGACATAAGGTCCTAGTGATGGAGGACATGGGATCCTCAGAAGGAAGAACACAAGATCTTAAAGACAAAGATCTCAGAGTCCTTGTAATGAAAGACACAGGGTTGGAATTTTGAAAATAGGAAGTCCTTAGCAGTGAAAATATGTAAAAGGAGATTTGTCTCAACTTACCTCTCAAGGACTTTGTTTCCATCCTGAATTTATTAGATTTAAGACCTGAAGGGAGAATGGGAGGTTCAAGCCATGCATAAAAATGGATCATCATTTTTTTTTAGAAAAAAGATGTTTAACATTGGACACACACACACAGTAGGGGCCTGAGGTAAAAGATTGGGCCTGCTAGACAAAGAGGATCTCTACTCTTAAATATTTCCAAAGAAAGAGAGCTCCAGCATGGCAAGGGAGGTAGGCTTAGTAGGGTAACAGTAGCACCAAGCTTGTGGGAGGGAGTAACTATTAACAGATTTAACTAAGGGCCATCCCACAAGATTAAACTCATATCCAACACTGCTTGTGTGACCAAGAACCTGGAGAACCTAGGAGAAAGGTCCTTGGATTATAGCAAATAATACTGGTCTGACAAAAGTAACAATAAAATGACTCCCAATTGTATCCTGATGTACTCATGGATCAGTGCCTTATTCAACCAGTAACAGAGATGCTTCCTCCCGCAGCAGATGGAAACAAATACAAAGACCTACTGTAGTGACAGTTTTGGAGTTTGGTTTCTTTAAAAAATACAAAAATATTATAAGATATGTTTTTGTTTTAATCCTAGGTGTGGGATATGGGCTGCTTCATATTGTCCACAGAGTTTGATTTGCCTCCTGCTCTAGGAGAGGTGTTATTTTGCAAGCTGCAGATAGTTTCTGCAAGTGTGTGACATTTGGAATTCTGGGATCTCTTCAGAGAATAGGTAAATGCTAGGGTCCTGAGAGGTGGGGTGGGTTGGTGGTTATTGGTTGTTAAATAGTCATGTGCAAAGAAGAAACAATAACAAGAAGAAATTAGATATCTTGACAGTGAAGATCAAACTTTCCCCAAGGACCTTGAAGCCTCTAATCAGCAGAAAATAGTCTAACTATAACCTCTCTCCCTTCCCCTCTATCGTTTTTTTTCTTTCCTATCTAGGGTTAGGAGGTTGAAAGGGTGGAAAACAAGCAGAGAATGGGGAAAAAAGAAGAACCCACAAAGTAGCCAAAGACCAGTTACAGACCCACAGCCAAACATTACACAGTGAGAGATCTTGGGAACACTCAGCTCTAAATGGGATGTCTCTATCAGATCCCTGCCCTTGGAGCTCAGGATCATGTAGAAAGAGTGTAAGAATCAGAGAGAATGAAGGACACCAAGAAAACAAGAAAGCTCATATGAATTCGCAGAGACTGACGCTGAATGTACAGGGCCAACATGGGTCTGTCCTAGGTCCTCTTTGTGTATGTATATCATGGCTTTCAGTTTAACATTTTTATGGGATTCCTGAATGAGTAAACAAGTTGGCTTATTCTGATTCTTGTGCCTTCTCCTGTGTTAGTTGTTAGAAAAAGTCCGACTGCAGCTCAGAACAGAACACTCCAGACGACACGGTTTCAAGGGGGGAGGTTTATTCAGGAGATAGGGCAAAAGTGAGGAGAAGAAGGTGGAAAGATAAGAGAGAAGAGAAGTGGAGGCCGGCCATGACCACGTGGAGAGAGAGGAAGGTGGGGGAGGGGACAGAGAGGCAAGAGGGTAAGAGAGAGAGTAAGAGAGTAAGAGAGTAAGAGTTAGAGAGAGAGGAGGGGGCAAGCAGCCCCTTTTATAGTGGATCAGGCCTACCTGGCTATTGCCAGGTAACTGGGGAGGTGGAGTTTAGACAGAATACTAACATCCTGGGCTCTTTTTCTTCTGTTAGTCTGTCTTGTCCAACTTTGAAGTGATATGTTTTTTTTATTGTATTATATTTTATTTTACTGTTTTCAAAAGAAAGAAAGGAAGGAATAAAGGAAGGAAGGAAGGAGGAGGAGGAAGAAATGAAGGAAGGAAGGAAGAAAGGAAAGAAAGAAAGAAAGAAAGAAAGAAAGAAAGAAAGAAAGAAAGAAAGACCTAGCTACTAGAGTAAGGGTTAAAGGAGAGGAAAAAAATCAGTTTTTTGGGTGTATCTTGATATACTTTATCAAGAACTCCAGGACAGGTCTCATGTTCAGAACCAGTTGAATAACATATAATGGATTCCACAGTTGTTGTTGTTGGTGTTGGTGGTGGTGGTGGTGGTGGTGGTGTGTGTACTTTGATTTGGTTACTGATTGGTGTTTTTTTTGAGGAGGATTCTTGGTTTTGAGGGTTTTGTTATATTGGGGTTTTGCTGTATTTGGGTTTTTGAGGAAGAATTTAAAGTTTGGAGACAGAGAGGGGAAGAGGATCTGGAATTATTTGGGAAGAGGAAGAAATATATATATATATATATATATATATATATATATATATATATATATATATATTCTTAATTGTGGACCTGTGATACAGGGAACCTGTGACTTAGACTATGTAAGAAGAGTCAGAGAGACATTGATAGTGAAGTCAGGCTGACCAATGTATAATGATGGTCAAATTATCTTAAAGCCTGAGCATTAAGGTACCTTCTTGCTCCCTGCTCTGCTCACAGAAGCAAAGAGACGGAGGGGACTTGGCTTCTTAGTGAGAACAGTGTCTACCTGTCAGCTATCATCTATAAGAACCCCTGGTGGAGGAGAGCTTGCAGACAACAGAGCAGTGTGTAGCCTAGTCTGTGAGAGAAGCTCCGAATCGAACACATACATCCATATAAATAGACATAGTTACTGTGTAGTGGGTAGTGTATGAACTGAGAGTTAATGTTACTAATTAAAATTATCATAAAAGAACTTGTGTGTCTTTGCTTTGGCTCGTTATTAAGAGAACCAGGACTACCTGTACTTTGTGAGTTTATTATTATTCAATAAATTATGACATCGTAAAAAGACACAAATGTATTTGGTTATGTTTCTGATAGAGAGCACTCAGATAAGACATATATGAAAAAAATTGATGGACTTGAAAGCTTGTAAGCTCATGCTGCAGTGGATGTTCAACATACTAATATCCCAGTTAGACACAAAACTGCACGGAGCAGGACCTGGCTCCAGGAATGGTAGAGTGAAGAACTCAGTGAATCCTCTCCACTAGAAGCAATGATAAGCCAATCACCATACTGGCCTATAATATCACCTCACCAGGAGGCCGAGGCACCAGTATCTCACCTTCCAAAGCAGCCTGGGCTACATAGTAAATCCTGTCTCAAATACCAAAAGGAAAGACAGAAAAGAGGGAAACACCCCCCACCCCCCCCGCAACAATAAAATTGAATGAAACAGCATTCCTGGACTCTATCGAAACTGACTGAAATCAAGCACCAAATTGAGAAATATTTGTTTGAGGGAGGAAAGGTTACTGGACTCCGGTAAAAAAAGATTGTGAGTCTGTGTGTGGCATGTCTGCAGCATTGTAGTCTGGGGCTTCTCCTGTTTCTTATCATTTCCACAAGGGAGTTGTGCTTGATTAGCATCAGAACACAGAAAAAATGCATGCTGAGGAGCAGTTTGAAAAGCAATAGCCATTTCTAGCACAAATAACCAGGGAAGAGTACAATTACTATTAGTCTGAGGTCATTATACTAGTTAAGACAAGCAATAGAACACAGCAACAAAAAATTGAGTGGTGAGAAGCAGCAAACAAGGGAGCTATAGTGGGTCTTGGTAAGCAATCAGAGTCCATAGGGTATGGAAGATTGTATGCGTGCCACACTGGATTTATACTCTAGAGAGACTGATAATCTCGGTGAACTTCTTTTCCCTGGGTCAGTATGGTATTTTGCAATTACAGAAAGACGAAGCTGTAGCACATCTGGAAACTTCTAAATATGGAGTCCCTTCCTTAAACATCACATGATCCACACCAATACACAGTTGGAAGTCTTATTGCCTAAACTTAAGCACCTCCTTTGAACAATAATTGGATGATCACTAAACTATGCAAATCTGTCAAAACATTGAAAACAAAACAAAATTTACCAGAAAAGGCAGGGGTAGGAGGGATGGAATAGGGGCTTCTGGAGGGGAGACCTGAAAAGGGTATAACATTTGAAATGTAAACAAAGAAAATATCCAATTTAAAGAAAAAAGGGGCAAAAAAAGAAACAGCTACATCCTATGAGTTGGACAGACTGCAGAATTAGTTTCTTGAAAAGACTAAACAAATGGTAACAGAATACCAACATTTATAGAGAGTGAGAGAAGTGGGGGTAGATTACAAATTTAGATTTCTGTAGTTTAAATTTAGTGTGTGTGTGTGTGTGTGTGTGTGTGTGTGTGTGTGTGTGTGTTTGTGGGTGTCCACATGTGTCTGCATGTGGATATCACTTGCATATAGCAATTGACAGAGTGAGAAGAGAGTATCAGACCCCTTGACATTGAGTTACAACCCCCCCCCCCCATGTAGTTCCTTCCATATAGACTTTAGAATTTTTTTCTATTTCTGTTAAGAATGTCACGGGTATTTTGATTGAGATCCTACTATGTGTAAACATGCTTTTGGCAGAATGCTCATTTTTATAGAATTAATTGATCTATGAGCATGGGAGATGTGTCTGTCTTCTTGTTTCTTCCTCAACCAGAGAGTTAGGGTTTTCGGTCTCTCACTTCCTTGATTAGGTTTACTCCTAGATTTTTTTCTTGAGGCTCTTGTGAATGGGAGTATTTCCATGGTCTCTTTTCCAGCATGTTTGTTATTGGTGTACAGAGAAGTCACTGATTGTAACTTGATTTAGGACCCTGCCCCTTGGCTTGTTTGTTAATAATTTCTAGAAATTTCCTGGTACAATTTTGGGAATCTCATATATATAATATTGCATCAACTGGTAAATAGTGGCAATTGAACTTCTTTTCCTATTTGTATCCATTTATTTTTGCTTCTCTCATCTTACTGCTTTAGCCAGTGCTTCAAGCATTCCATTGAAAAGGAGTGAGGCAGTGACAGCTTCGTCTATTCCCAACTTTAGTGGGATTGCTTCAAGTTTTTCTTCATTTAGGATGATGTTAGCTATGGGTTTCTTTCTCATGTGAAACCTTTATTATGTTGAAGTATGTTTCTTCTAATCCTGTTCTCTCTAGAACCTTCATCATAAAAGCGGGTTGAATTTTGTCAGCACGTGTTTCTGAATATCTTGAAATAATTATGTGTTATTTTATGCATTATTTTGTCTTGTAGTTCATGTGTTGATTTGCATATATTGAACCATCTCTGTATCTCCAGAATAAAGCCAACTCTGTTATAGTGGATAGTTCTTTTGATATATATCTGTATTAGGTTGGTATTTTAGTGAGAATTTTTATATCTATTTTCATTAGAAATATTGGCTTATTGTTCCCTCTTTTTTGTTATGTCTTTACCTGACTTTGGTATTGGAGTAATGCTGGTTTTGTAGGAGAATTTTTCCTGAAAGTGTTTATTCTGTTTCCTTGATTTAAAAAAAAAATACATTTGAGAAATACTGATTGCAGCTATTCTTTTTAAAAGAATTCTGTGTGATAGAATCCTGAAGAGAAACCTTCCATACGTAAGCTATTTTTAGCTGTAAAGCTTTTTATGGATCATAAAGTAGATCTGTTTTTAGTTTTCCTTTCATTGAAGTAAAATTCACCATTTTAACACCTTGAAAATGAACAAGTCAGTGGACTGATTTACAATCACAAAGTTGTGCACCATCGCTATCTAAATACCAAATGTTTTAAACTATAGCAAAAATGAAAAGCTATATGTTTTAAGTAGTCATACCCCATTCTCTCTTTCCTCTACCTTCTAAAAAACCACAAGTATGCTTTGTGCCTCTTTAATTTTGTGGCTTTTGTGTCTAGTGCATTTCCTTTAAGATCGTATTTTCTAGGTTCATCCATCTATACATTCTTCCTTGTTTTTATTGTGGTAAACCTCAGTCCTTTTACATGTGAATATATTATATTATACTGTATTGTATTATATTACATTATATTATATTGTATTATTGAATCAGTTTATCACCTTTTGTTTATCCATTCATCAATTGTTAGGCTCCGGAGTTATCCCTAATATTTGGATATTGTGAATAGTGATGATATGGACACTTATGTTTAATTTTTTTTTTGTTTGAAAACCTGGCTTAAATTCACTTGAGTGTATATCTAAGAGCACTAATGCTGAACCATATGGTAACTCTATATTTAACTTAGTGAGGAACTGTCCGACTGTTTTCTTTCATTTCTACATCCAACCAACAATAAACAAGTGTAATGATTTCATCATATCCATGCCATCCACTGTTATTTGTCTTTAAACATATATGCACATTACTATTTAAGTATGAGGGGATTTTAGCTCTTTATGGTTTCTTACAGTGGATTATTGTAAATTTGACAAATTTAAAATGTAATTTTTAGCTACATACCTGTTAGTACTAGCTGTAGCATAGTCTGTAAATGTCCCTTTTGTTTCCAAAACATGAGGTAGAGGCTTATCTAAACCTTTAACTTCAAATAATGTAACTTTACAAGTCTATAGATTTTTCTGACAAAATAGAGGCAATGCTGTAGATGAAGCTACTGGATTTCCCCTAACAATTATGATTCACATTATAATTCTTCTCTTAGTAGTCCCTGAGAAAATGTTTTGAACATAATTTGTTTCTGAACAAAGTTAACTCTTAAAAAAGAATGTAGCAATTTGGAATGGTATTTTTTTCCCCACAAAAGTAAAGTCCTAAGGTTCCAAGGTCACTATGTTTCTAAAAACATTAAGCCTTATTTGTGTAGCATATGATACATTTACAATAGGAATATGCTAGCCTTTGCTTTTCCATTTATATATAGTTTTTGTTTTTACATGTATTTAAATGTATATTAGATAGGTACTTACATTGTTAATATGTTTATCGGTGATTGTTATATATATTTTACACAGATGTTATTTCTATATAGTATGGTTTCTTTTTCTGGTACATATGAGTTTCAACAAAGGCATAGGATTGGGTATCTACCATCACGATTCAGATTTACAATTCAGTGGACAAAGCCGACTACTCATTCCAAAATATCAGCCTATCTAGTTAGAGGTACCTCACTTGTTAAGTGTTCTGTTGCCATGAACTTACTTACTATAGTTAGCCTAGACATTATAAGTTTATAAAATGAGAGGGTTTCTTTTGGTTCACAGCTTTGGAATCGGTAAGATAGGGTTCAATGTGATGGAGTATGACTGGGAAGTAAAAGAGAGTGAGAAGGGGGTCACAGTGAGCCAGCCATGCTTTTCAAAGGTTGCTGCTAGTTCAAGGTTATGGGGAAGGGAACACTACAAATATCAAGGTACAGATTTTTGTGGGATTGTAAAAATTTATTTCCTTACATTCTTATAAGTGTGATTACTGGAATATATATAATTATTTATAAAAGGTAATCTACTGTTTCTTGTAATATTTTAGGTTTATGTAAACACTGACTAGAGAGAGTACAGTTGTTGTCATTTTGGTTTTTTGGTTGCCTGTCTCTTGACACAGTTTGGCCCAGTCTGGCCTCAGACTCTCTATATAGCTAAGCATGACCTTGAACTTCTGATCCTCCTGCCTTCATCTACTCAATCAGGATAACTGGCATGTAACACCATGTCCATTTTATGATGTGCTGAGGCTTGAACCCAGGGATTTGTGCATACTGCACATGCACTTTACTTATGGAATTATATTCTCAGGCCACCCTCAACATTTTTGCAACCTATGGTACATGTGTTATTAGAAATGGAGAACCAATACTAAATATTATTAATGAAAGTTCAGTTTCTAGTAAGCTTCATTCATTCTTTATGGTGGGTAGTTCTGCAATGGGTTTTTATTTATGTGAAGAATTTTTGTTTGTTTGTTTGTTTTGTTTTGCTTTATTTTGTTTGCTTGCTTGCTTTTATTTTTCAGATCAAGTCTTGCTATGTAGCCCAGACTGTACCTCAAACTAGCTGTCTTTCTGCCTCAACCTCTGGGATTATAGATGTGCATTACTGTGCCCAAAGAGCTTCTTTAGGTTTTGATGAATGCATGATATCACTAAACTACAGTTATAGTATCCTTTATGCTTTAGCTTTTTATCTTTCCCCCAACCTGGGCCCCTGGCAACTACTGGTATAATTTACTGTCTCTGTGGTTTTGTATTTCCCATATTACTATAAAGTTGGGATGATATGATATTTCATCATTTTAGACTGGCTTCCTTCATATGCATATAAAGTGTCATCATATGTTTAGTGAATCAACATCTCATTTTTTTATTATTGAATAATATTCCATTGTATAAGTGTACTACAGTTTATTTATGCATTAACCTATTGAATGAACTTCTTGGGTACTTCCAATCTTGGTAACTATATGCAAAGTATTATAACCATTTTTGCACCAGTTTTTTGTGTAGGCCCAAGTTTCAATCCACTTGGATGACTAGCTTGCAGTTTAATTGTAGGATTATAGGATAATATTGTATTTTGCTTCATCAGAAGCTTCCAAACTATTTGTAAGTGTCTACATGTGTTTTTGTATTCATAATAGTTTTAAGCATCTATGGAGCACATGTATCCTTTTTTATTTCCCCTCACACCTTTGGAACCACTCTCTCCAGTTGTCACTATGAGAATGTTATATGTTTATAGTTTTATGTCACATTAACATTGTTCAGTTAGTGAAGTGTGCTGAAACTCCCTTCATATCTTTTATAATTTGATGGGTCATTTCTTTTTATTGCTAAATAAGATTTTATTGTATTCCAGTGTATCTACTTAGCTGCCGAAGGGCATGCTGGCTAGTCTCAAAGTTTGACAATATGCATCACTTTGGATAAGCACCTATGTTCAGGTGTTTATGTGTATTTTAAACTTGGGTAAATACTTATGAGCATTGCTGGTAGGTTGGATGATATGTTCGGTCTTGCAAGAAGCTACAAAACTGTGTTCCAAAGTGGCTCCAGTGCTTTGCATTCCTAAAATAATGAGTTTCTGATGCTCCACATACGTTAAATTTTTATTACATGAATTTACTTATTATGTGCACATGCATGTGCACTCTTATGACAATGTCTGTGGGAGTCAGTTCTTTCCTTCTAACATGCATGTGGGTCTTAAAGACTGAACTCAGGATTATTGGTACTTATCTTTACCTCACTGATCCTGACATTCATTACCAATGTTTTAGATTTTCACAACTGTAGTAGGGACATAGTGGCAGTGTTTAATTTGCGATTACCTACTGACATGCAATGTTGAGCATCCTTTCATATTGTATTTGCTAGTGTGTATTGTTTTTGGTGAGGTGCTCTCTACCTGCTTATGATTCCAGTCATGTGACATTTAGAGGTAGGCAAAGTATCTGAAACAGTGTAAAGATCAAGAGTTACCAGGAGTTGAGGTAAAAGAGAAAAGAATGAGCAGAACATAGGGGATATGTCACACTATGAGGCTATTCTGTATGATAGTACAGTGTTATGCATATGTCAAGATAGATTTGTTAATATCCACAGATATCATCAAGTATGGACCCTAGTATGAATTTCAGACTTATGTGGTGATAAAGATATGCCAATCAAACTGACTGATTATAATTCTGCTAGCGATGCTCTTATAGAACAAGGCTATATATGTGGTGGTAGAGGAGATTAAAGACCTACCCCCTCTGTAATTTCTGGATAGTTTTGCTACAATTGTAAAGCTGCTTAAAAAATAGTTCTTTTAAAACAAAATTTTCTTCCTCTCCAAATCAATAAGTGTTAGTTAGCTACTGTATTAGCAAAGCAGGAGGAAAAAAGTCACATAGTTTTATGAATTTACATACAAACAGTATTTGAATCATAACAATCACAATAAGATACAATTATATGTATGTTAGAATAGGTAAAATAAAATATTATTAAAACCGAATTCTGGTAAAGATATGGACAACTGGATGGTTCACACATTGTTATTGGCAATATAAAGTGGTACAGCCTCTCTAATCATTTCTTATCAAACTAAACACTTACTCATCATACAACCAAAAAATTGCATTCTTGGTTATTTATCATAAAAGAATAAAAACATCCTTGCCTCAAAGCTTTACAATAATTGAAATTTTATTTTTATTAGATAAACATTATAAACAACCCAGATGTGCTTCATAATTACTATATAGCCACATATAACCTGGAATATTATATATCAACAAAAAGGAACAAACTAAGGCTTGGGAGATGATTCTGTATAAAAGTGCTTATTGTTTAAGTCTGATGACCTCAGTTTATTTAATTCACAGAATCTGCAGTGAAAGCACAAATTTGCCTCCTAAAAGTTGTTCTCTGAACTCCATGGAAGCCTCATGACATACTTGTGATTTCACACACACACACCACAATCTCCATACTAATGATAAATTTTTAAACAAAAGAAAGGAACAAGTTACTGGTGCATGCAATAAATTGAATGAATTGCAAGAGAATTAGACAGAGTCAAATAAGGTAGTCCTAAAGACTACATAATGTGATTTGATTTATACACCATTCTAAAATACAGACTATTCTGTAAATAGAAAAGTACCCATTGTTATCAAAACTTGGAGATGCTGGCATGGTTAAGAAGAGGAGGTATAAACCTAAAACATTGCGTTGGAGTTGTCAAATTGTAATATAGTATCCCTAACTCCATTCTTCCTCACTAGCCACCATTCCCAACTCTCCTATATGTTCCTGAAGTAGAAACAATTAACTCAGCCTGTTGTAGACCTCTACCTGGCCTCCACCCCACCTCCACCTCTTGTTTGATTGAGGAAAAGGATTCACTCCATCCCAAATTCACCCCTGGCATTCATGTCAGTATAATATGCACTCATGATGTGATGTTTTTGTTTTGTTTTGAGGGTATGGGTGTGGGTTTGTTTTGTTTTTGAGACAAAGTTTCTCTTTATTGTCCTAGCTATCCCACGACTCGCTTTGTAGATTAGGCTGTCCTCAATCTCAGAGACCTGACTGCCTCTGCCCTGAGTGCTGGGGTTAAAGGTGTAAACCACTAAACTTGATTCGACATGTGATGTTTTTGTTTTATGCTGTGTTAAAATTTTGTCATTGCCAGTCCACCACTGTCATTATAATTACATGATCCGCTTTTTAAAAATCTAAGATCTAGTCTATTCATTTGTTTTTGATATTTGTTTTCACTCTAATGTAACATAGACCTCACAGAAAGGGTGTTAATCTCACAATAGGAAGCCAATTCCTTTCTTCCTAAAAAAAATAGCTTAATTGCTCGTGAAAATGTTGGGTAAAATGACAAATGGAGTGTTCAGATCATTTGCTTGGAAATAAGTCAGTAATCATGGCTTCATAGGATAGAAAACAAGAGGTAACATTCTAGTGGGATAATGATCTTTTAGATTTTATTGATGTTACCAATGCATGTCCCTCAAATAAAGAATTCTCCTTATAGTTCATAATATATTCACAGCAAAATGGAAGCTTGAGCAAATAAACAAATCAAAATTCCACTATAAATGTACAACTATTTCAGAAAATTTCTGAAGTATTTCTGTTTTTTCCTATCTTAAACAAATCTGGGGGATATTTTCCTCCAACTACCTATATTTTAAAATCATTTGACTAATTGTAATAAGTAGTCTAATATAGATGTATTGGGTTTTGAGCTATATCTTGTGATTTAATTAATTCTTAAAAGATTATAGGCAACTAAGGTAGGAGAGATGGCTCAGCAGTTAAGATCACATACTCTTATAGAGGGCCTGGATTTGGCTTCCATCACCCACATGGTAGCTTACAACTTGTCCAAAGGGCACTTTTCCAGTGCCCTCTTCTGGCCTCGATGAAGACCAGACATGCATATATACAGGTGTTCATGCAGACATATAAAATAAACTAAAATAAATCTTTTAAAACTTCTGGGCTGTAAAGACAAGCTAAGTTGTGGCTTTCCTAAACAAACATTTATAGCACAGTAAGTACCATAGTGAAGTCCGTAAAGCAAAGTAGTACCAGTTCTTTGGGGAGAAATGACTCCTGACTGAGTGCATGCTTAACTGCTCTTACCGAGAAAATATATGCATTTCTTACTTCCTTTTCACATGTGGCTCCCGGGCCTACTTACACTTCATTCTCACTTTACCTCTTCTAATAAAAGTGCTACTAGTCATGTACATACAGAGTGAGAAAATGTAGTCTGAAACATATCATGTTTGAAGTGGTTGTCACACTTGCATTTAAGGAGTGGTATCAGCTGATAAGCAATAGAGGTAAATATTCACAGAGGAAAAGTGCTAGATTGCCACAAAATTGCTGTCAGTCAATTAAACCTGTTATTATGTGAGGACACAAGGAATACACTGAGGCTTTCCCAGACTGTGAGTCAAGAACACATCAAGGAAGCAGTGAGGCACACTACAGGAACATTATAGACAAGACACATCAGTTTTTAAGATGGAATACATTAGAACAGTCACAGTGTAGTCAAATGTTTTAATTATTTAGAATCACACTTGATGAAGCAAATCAAATGACATATTGGAATCCAAATGATAATCCAAAATATTTGACCACAGCTGAGAGTGGGTCAAGGCCTTGGGAAAGAAAAAGCCCATTCCAATTTGGCACTTGAAAAAAAAAAAAAAACAAAAACAAAGACCAAACTGAAAGACAAAGATTCTGGGGCATGCTATGTTCATTTTAAATGTGGATATTGTTCAAAGAGAGATTCACATAGGAGCCAAGGGCATGGTGATCGTTTCCACTGGGTGTAAAGCAAAGGAAAGCTATGAGAAAAGAGAGTCTTGAAGTGCTATTTTTTCTCTTCTCCCCATTTTCTAAGTTACGGAAAGTCTGCAAGTTTTAAAACTAGAAGAAGAGCCTCAAGTTCAATGTAATTAAATTGTTAAATGTCCCTGGCATCTGTGATTGCATGGTAGCTGTTAAAAACTTGATGCCAACCCAACCCTTTTTATAGATTATTTTTCTCATCATTTTAAGCTCAAACTCTACAAATATCCCCAAACCCTGCAATTACAGTAATGTCATAAAAATATAAAGTTGACAAAGTCTTCTGTTAGAACAGATGGGCCTTTAGAGTTCCAGGCAATGCAGATTAAAAGCTATTATAAAGTATAAAATCAGGCCATTGTGAATTTCAACAATAATGAAACCCCTCTGCTTTATGTGCTCAGACTGATCAGTAGGGCCTACTACTCCCATGACCTGAGCATTAAATGTTAATGTGTTACTGTTTGAGCATTTCCTTAGTATAGAAAGGAAAGAATGCATGCAAAGGTCATACAGAGAACATGTCTTCACAGATTCAGATATTTCTAGGGTATGTGCTATGTTTGGCAGCCCTGAATCTGATTTTCCTTTCCAACTTTGAGAATTCACCAAGTCATGAGTTTTTGTGGGAGGGGAGGCAGAACCATCTCTTCCTACAGGAGCTGAAAATGCCCAGTACTTTTTGGGTAGCCTTAAGGGTTTGATAGAAGCATGTCTTAGTAGTCACAACTGATGTTACATTCGTAAGGAGTGAGTTAAAGAATCAGAACCAAATGGATTTCTAATTATCTATTCCTTAGTGAATTCTTCCTCTAAAAATGTCCATGATTCAAACTCTTAGTATATGTCAAAAGATGTAAAAAGTCTTTTAAACTATGTAGTGAAAGTCAAGTACAAGTAATGTTTATCTGTATCACAGAGATGGGTGGAGACTACAAGCTTGTGGAGTCCCAGGGCATGAGAAAATGCAGTAATAGCCTGAAGTCCAATGTCTACAAGGCCAAGTAAAGGCACAGAAACACAATACAAGTGTGTGATACAAGGCAAGTTTACAAAAGCAGTATACAGCCAGAGGCTAGGAGTGCTTTCACTCTTCTCAGAGTTGAGTTTCTTAAGCTCTTAAGGAAATTTCCCCCAACATTAATCAGTGCTACAATTAGAAGCAAATTTCGGGTTCACAAGAATAAAAAGAACCTGGAGTTGAAGGAATATAGCTGTTGTCTTTGATTGTATTTGTTAGATCATTGTGAGAGAAGACTTATGAAGTACAACTATCAAACTTACCTTCAGACTATAAAAAAGTCAGAATAAAAGGGAGACCGCAAAGACAAGTAAGAGAGAGAAAAAAAATAATGAGGCTACAAATCAAAATTGGGTTATGTAAGGAGAGATCTATACTGTAAAAGAGAATCAGCCAAACGAGTTGTCAACAAATTTATTCTGTAGCAAATTACTTTCATATAATAATATGATGAAAGTTTTATAATGACATATGTAAAATGTTTAAAGATAAAAATGAAAGAATAACGTCAATCAAAAGAATTAAAAGATGGGCATGCGCCATGTATGTCTATAATTCTAGCATGTTGGAGGCAGAAGGAATAGGGTTGAAAATTCATGCCACTTCTAGGATAAATAACAAGATATTGTCTCAAAGAAAGTCGGGATGGAAGAAAGAAAGAAAGCAGAAAAATATTTTAAAACACACTGATAAGGTTCTTGGAAATTCAGTGTCTGATCATAAATATTTAATATAATAAAGACTAGACTCAAAGAAGAAATTACAGAATTATGAATTAGTCTTAAAATGGAGTATAAAACAAAGATAAATGTGACAGAAGATAAAATATATGATATATTAAATGCTTTCATATTTGTATAATGGAATTTTCAGAATGGAAATGGAGGCAAACATAGTACAGGAAGAGCAGGGTCAGAGTTACATCCTGATATGCAAGCAGATACATAGATGATAGATAGATAGATAGATAGATAGATAGATGATAAACAAATAGATACATGATAGATGAATAGATACATGATAGATAGATGATAGATAGATAGATAGATGATAGGTAGATGATAGATAGATACATGATAGATAGATAGATACATGATAGATATATGATAGATAGATGATAGATACATCATAGATAGATGATAGATACATAGATAGATGGCAGATAGATAGATAGATAGATAGATAGATATTGGGTTTGACATAGGCTTTTGAAACCTCAAAGCCTACACTTCTAACAACTCACTTCCTCCAACAAGGCCATTCCTCTTAATCCCTCTAATTCTTCTAAATAGTGCCATGCCTTAGTGACTAAGCATTCAAGTATATAAGCCCATGGCTGGTAGGGAGGTCATTCTTATTTACATCAACACAACAGAGTAAACATTTTAATAACAATTTAGTTGAGGGTTAGGGTTGGATAGGGAGTCACATGTATAAAGAGTAAATAAAAGAAAAATTTTTTGTTTTGTCAATTTCCCCCCCTACATTTCTAATTTAAGATGAAGAAGAAGAATAAAGAAATTTCTGGCTGGGCAGTGGTGGCACACGCCTTTAATTCCAGCACTTGGGAGGCAGAGGCAGGTGGATTTCTCAGTTCCAGGCCAGCCTGGTCTACAGAATAAGTTCTATGACAGCCAGGGCCACACAGAGAAACCCTGTCTCAAAAAAAAAACCAAACCAAACCAAACCAAACCAACCCAACAACAAAAAAACCAGAAATCTCAGCTGTAAAAAGACTAAGAGGAACTTCATATACACAAACATTAGTTAGAAGAAAGATTTAGTGGGAGCTAAGAGTTTTATAAAACATAAAAATCTAGGCACTTAGTAGTAAATTTAAAATCTATTCAAATACAGACCTAGTGTCTGAAATACAAAATTCAAAAGCTCTACAATTTAAATGTTTCTAATTGCCAGTATGATGCCACAAGCAGAAAATTCCACATCATAACTACATGTGCACTAAAAAAATTGTATGACACTACTTCCAGGCTATATGTATAAGGTATATTTGAAACGTAAATTGATTTCATGTTTAGATCAAATTGGGTCTATCTCCAAGATACACAAATATTCTAAAATCTGAATACAAATCCCAAACACTTCTGTTCCCCAAAACTTTCAGGAATACTATCCTCAACGTCTATATTCAAACAAAACTCTATAGCAGTCTTAAGACTAAAAACAGACCAAAATAAACAGAAATACAGGGATATGATTGCATTAAAAAATCAACACATCAGAAGTTAGATGTCATCATGTTAATTTGTAAATTTAACACAGACTTAATTGAGAGGAAAACATATTCAGAGGTATTTTTCTTGAGTTTGACAAGTCAATTATCAAATTCACTTAGAAATTTCAGTTGAAAAAGTGATTTTGGTGTGCACCAAGCCCTAGATTCCATTTCTCATACCATATAAGGCAGGGTATGGTGACACACACCTATAATCCCATGATTGGGCATATAGGGAAAGGAGGATCAGGAGTTAAAGTTCATCCTCTACTATATATTAACTTTAAGGTCAATCTGGAATAGTCAGGACTCTGCTGTCTTTAGTTAATCTAACTTACTTGTGATTCTGTGTGAACTGTATTGGTTTTATTTTAGATAAAGTTCTCATAGAATGCCAAGTAAGGCCAGGTATAAAAACAAGAAAGAAGAAAGCAGTTGTGGAGGATCTAGTAATACCACAATCAAAAGCTACATACCCTTAAAACTTACAGAATATTGTTATTGATACATAGACACATCAGGGGAACAATGGGAAAGAACTAAAAGAGCAAAAATAGATATTATTATGCATAAAACTTGAATATATAGTAAAAGTGACATCTCAAGTCACAGAGGAAAAGATTGACTTTTGTTTAGCTGAAGTAGGGTAATCAGAAAGCCTTATCAAAAACTCTAAGATTGCTCACAGCATATACTAGGTGAGTTTTAAAGAGATAAGAAATTTTAATTTAAAAAAAGCATCAAAGGAAAACATCTGTGAATTCTTCTATGTCCTAGGAGTTGGGAAAAATTCCCCATAATGTTTTAGTTACAGAAGTAATAAGTGAAATGACTGATATGTTTCATTGCAGTGAAAAATTAGTCAGTAAAAAGAGAATCATAAAGTTGGAAAATATAGACCTTCTGAAAACATAAAAGAAAAATTTTCTCCATTCTAGAGAAAACTAAAATAGAGATATGAGCACATAGTTCAGAAAAAATACTAGTGGACCTGAACCCTATGATGAAAGAAAAACAAACGGTGAAGAAAGTCCATTTCACACTTAGCAAATTGGCTGAGGTAATATGGCTGATGGGAATGAAAATTGGAAATCTCCACAGAGTACAACTTGTCGATATCTAGCAAAATCACATATGCATTATGCTGTGACTTAGCAATCTTATTTCTAGGTGTAAGATACATACGTCCAAATGGAAAAAAGATGTATATACAAGGAGATTCACTAAGACATATCTATAACGATAGGAATAGCAGACAAAATCTCCAAAGGTCTATCAACAAAGAACTGACTATATAAATTGTAGTACTGAAAGGTGAGAGTCAGATAGGAACAAAGGAAAATAAAAAAGTGTGGGACACATTGCTTAGGAAAAACAAACAAAGAGAAAACAGTCAGATGCTTGTTTCCTATCTGGGAAAGGGAAATATGAGTTATAAATGCATAATATAATTATAACCCCAAGTCATATAAAATAAAATAAATCATAGCATTAACATGATTACTTATAAACATAAGAAGTTTAGAAAGACAGCATTTAAAGTTAGATTTTATTGCAATACATTATTTTGTATATTTTATTTTGAAACTATGTAAATATTTATAGGGTAAAAAATTTAAAACAACGTAATTCTTAAATGTTTAGTGGTACCCTACTACAATTTCAGCCCTTAGAAAGCTGAGGCAGTAGTGACACTGTTCTATCCTCAAATATCAGTGCCATATCCAGCCATCATTGGAGAGGCTTGCTGCAGATGATAAGAGGTACAAAGACCACAGCCAGACATTATGAAGAGAGAAAAAAAACATTTAAATGGGATGTCTCTATCAAATTACTCCCCTCAGAGCTCAGGGAATTATAAAGAAGAGGAGACAGACAGATTGCAAGTGCCAGAGAGGATGGAGGGAGGACACCAGTAGAAAAAGGCCCTCTGAATCAATTAATGCATATATGAGCTCAAAGAGATTGAAGCAGCAATGGGTCTACATGGGTCTGTAGTAGATTCTCTGTGTATACATTATAGCTATTAGCTCAGTATTTTTATGGGACTCCTGTCTCCAAGAACAAGTGGGTCTCTGACTAATTTTCCTACTCTTGGGGACTCTTTTCCTTCTGTTAGGTTACCATGTACAGCTTTGATAGGAAAGTTTTTGCTTCATCTTATATTTGATTTTGTCATATTTTGTTGGTATCTCTTAGAAGCCTGTTCTTTTTTAATGTGGGACAGAAAGAAACGTTGAGGCAGAAGAATGAAAGGTTCATGATTAGCATAGCCTGAGCTGCCAGTATATTTCAGGCCAGCCTTCTCTACATAGCAAGATCTAAGAACTGGGGTGAGGTGCAGCTTAGTGGTATAGTGTTTACCCAGCATCTCCAATCAAGACCACAAATTTTATCCTTAGGACTTCAAAAAGTAATTCCAAAATTGAGAATACAACACTAATAACTTTTATGCATTTACAAAAATACCTGGTAGCAAAAATACCCATTGATTTCAAAACACAGAAGTAGAATCATACGTCTGTAGCATTGTGAGTCCTGTGTCCACTCTGCCACAGGGCATGGCTGCTTGGCAAGGCAGGATGTGGGGAGTTTAACTGTGCTTATCTCACAACGTAGCTGGGTGGGTGCTGGGCCACAGGGGAACGCCGAGGCACCAGTCGGGGTGGGGAAGCACCGTCTGGGGCATGGGACAGACAGAGATGGTTCGGGGGTCCCCAGGCCTGCAGAGAATCTGGGGTCATGGGGTTTTCAGGCTCTTGGACACCCAGGTTCCACTAGAAGTCTCAGAAGAGCTGAGAATGGAATCTGGAACTGTGGGCTAGATCTGGCCCCGGGCCAGGGGAAAAGGGGGACTCTGGCTGGTCCCATGATGATAGTCCTTACCTTGATGGGCGGCGCTAGGCTTGGGCTTGGTGATGGTCATGGCTGGGAGTCCAGAGAGGCCTTCTACTGGAGACTGGATAGTGGCTCTATAGGTGAAGGCCTTTTCCATGGCTTCCCATGGTGGATCCTGATGAAAGGGACAGTCCACGGTATTAAGGCATTTATTGTCATGGCAGAAAATGGATGTGTAAAACCATACCCCTACTTCTCAGAGTGGGTCTGAGATTAAATACCTTTTGCAGGGAGGAATGTCTGGGAAGGAAAGCTTATTTGGCTAAGCACTCCAGGCCTCTATGTGCCTCATTAGAACGGAGATCTCTGTCTTGAGCCTATCTGACCACAGGTCATGTTCTTTTCCTCATCTACATGTGGAGGGGCTTATGCCATTGCCCTAACGTGACTGATGGCCACAGATCTATGGGGGGCTGCAGCTAGTGACAGGGGCCTGGTGCCCAAGGGCAGGAAAAGCTTCTATGGTCCCTTCAGGGTCTCTAGGGCTTCTAGCCTTAGCTCAACCAGGGATCAGGCTAACATTCACAGTCCCACATATGTCCTCAGTGTAAATAAAACCCGAGGACAAGCATCTAAGCAAGCAAACAACCAACCACAACAAAACAACAATCCCTGCAAGAAAACCTCAAACTATAAAAATTGATTTTCAACTCATGTATTATATGCTTTATAAATCATATCAGTGTTAGAGCACTAATGCCATTAGTCTGAAACTGCTACATGTTTGTTATTGGATAAAGCAAATGAGTAATTTGGTAGTCTTGATAGGACTTTTGACACAGGGGAAAGAAAATATAAATACAAGTTGAATGACATGAAGCAAAATCAGTAACTGTGAAATATCTGTGGATTTTTTCAGTGTGTAAGTTCTATGTATTGATGATAACATATTGCCTAACGACTCTAATATACAGCTCCTAAGACTGTTGCCATCTTCAGTGATGAGAGTGCTTTTGTGTGCTAAGAGTTCTAGTAACTGGCAGCTTCCAGAAAGCTTCAGGGTGAGACTTATTTACTAGAAAAACGAAGGAACAGCCAACACAGTACCTTTTACCTGAATTTCCAACATTAAAAAGGCTGAGACATGATGCAAGTTTTAGACAAGTTTAGTACAGTGTTCCTGCCTCCAGTTTCCTGTGTTGGTTACTGTCCTGACTTCCTTCAGTGATGGGATATGACCTGAAGCTGAAATAAACCATTTAATTCCCAACTTACTTTTGGACATGATGTTCATCAAAACAACAGAAAGAAAAATAGAATAGAGGTTAAATGTTGAATTAATCACTTATGAGAAAGCCTTGGAGTGGAGAGGGATTGAAACCCCATAGGAAGAACAAGATAGGTGGACTGGACCACCCAGAGCTCCCAGGGACTAGACCACCAACCAAGGAGTGTACCTGGAGGGATCCATGGCTCCAGATATACATATGTAGCAGAGGATGGCCTTGTCTGACAACAATGGGAGAGGAGGCTCTTGGTAGGGGGATGCTGGACTGATGGAGCAGGAGTGGGTGGGTGGATGGAGAAGCACCCTCATAGAGGCAAAGGGGATGAGGGAGAGGGTGGATGTGGAAGGGGGGGTTTGTGGAGGGGTAACCGGGAAGTGGGATAGCATTTGAGATGTAAACATAAAAAAAAAAAAAAAAAACAAAATCGAAAAACCTCAGAAGTGACTTCTATCACTCCTCTGTCCAGCAAAGCACAAAAGTAGTGATGTTGGCAACTTTACTGTAATATATTGTTAGAACTAGTTTGTCTTCTTGTTATTTATCATTGTTAATTTTTACTGAAAATTAATTATATATTAATCTTTATGATAAGTATCTGTATAGAGTTCAAAACTATTAGTAGCTGCAGGAATTACTAGAATCATAGAATATATACCCTACAGAGTAGATATGAGTAATATATAACATTTCACTAAAATCAACACAAGTTTAGATAAATTTTAAATTATATATGTATAATTTAAGTATATATATGTATATATATACATATATATCAAACTGCTGGTATTATTATTTTTGAAGTGGTATTGTTTGTTTCAATTAATATTGGATAAATAAAATATTATTTTACTTTGACTTATCACTTCCCCAATGTTCTTTTTTTTTTTAGGTATATTTGATGTATATCTGAATTTTTGACCTGTCTCATTTTTTTTCTCAGCTTTTCTTGCAAGACAGGTCTACTGGAAGCGACTTCCTTCATTGCTGGTTTGTCTTCTCTTTCACTTTTGGATGGTAATTATATAGGGTACAGAATACTAAGCTGATGGAAAGAGTCCTTTCTGTCAATGCTTCAGATTTTTTTATTTGCTTCTTGTCTTAGTTGGATGGGTTCTGAGGCAGCAGACTTAGCTCCTGTCATTCCTCCTCTGTTGGAAGGTGGTCTTGGCCTTTGCTTTATTTTATGATTATTTTCTTCACTTTCATTTTTTGTAGTGTAAATGTGATGTACCTTACATTGTTTGAAAGATGAGGTCTCAGTAGGTCACTCAGGGTGGGCTGGACCTCATTACGTAACTCTGACTGTCCTTGAATCCATAAGCCATTGTCTTCAGCCTTGGATTACAGGTGTGTACCACCGTATTTGGCTCTTGCTTACATTTTCAGGCTTCTGTGTTTTCACATTCACCTTAACATTGTTTGTTAGAACTTTCTAGGTTGTGATATGAAAAATTATGGTGGTGGCGCACGCCTTTAATCCCAGCACTTGTGAGGCAGAGGCAGGCGGATTTCTGAGTTCGAGGCCAGCCTGGTCTACAGAGTGAGTTCCAGGACAGCCAAGGCTATACACAGAGACCCTGTATCGAAAAACCAAAAAAAGAAAAAATTAAATTGGAGATATTTCATTGTTGCTCCAAGTATTTACTCTGCTTTTGGTTTTGCTTCTAGAACTCCCATCTTCTGCAGTTATTCCATGGCTTTTAGATATTTGGTTCTGCTTTTATTTTTCATCCATTTTTCTTTTTGCTTTATGTTTTAAAGACATCTATTAAGATATTCTCAAATCCAGAGATAATTTCTCGGCTGTGCCCATCCTATAAATAACCCCTCTGAAGACATTATTCATTTTCCTAGTGTTTTTGATGTGTCACATTTGGGTTGGACACTGTATTAGAATTTGCATCTTGCTGCATTGCCACTGTTCTCACATGTTTCCTGTTTTCTCAGTTATCAACCTTATCACATTAACCACAGGTATTTAAAACTCTTGATAATGTCAACATAGCCTACAGTATGTGGGGAAAAAGGTTTTGAGACAGGGTCTTATGTAGCTCAGGATGGCCTTGATTATTCTATGTAGCTGAGGATGACCTTGAACTTGTGATTCTCCCACTTCCACTTCTCCAGTACTAGAACTATAGGTATGCATCACCATGCCTGGTTTTAACCACTTTTATGAAGTTCTCAGAATCCAGTGCAGCACTTCATGCATGCTATGCAAGCACTGACTGTATTAATTAAGCTACATACTCAATCCAAGACAATTTTGTTTTGTTCAGTCTTTTTTTTTTCCCTCTTTGAAGACAGACTTGTTTTATTCCATGTGTTATCTCAGTACTTGGTAGAGTATGAAGAAATTCATTGAGCAAATTTGGGTGACATTTATGTGAGATAACAAACAATGAAATAACAAAGAAATAAAATTTGAGGAATAAATATTACAAAATGTTAAGTATTAATATAAACACAGGAGATAGAGAGAGGCTTAGGTTGGTGTAGAAGCTGGTGATGGCCAAGTCCCAAAGTTACCCTCTTCTCCCAATATTCATTTCCTTTTGTATATTTCTTCCATTCTTGGTGATTCTTTGGTAAAATATGGTGAACAGTTAGTTGACTTCTTGAACTGTGTCTGTGTTTTGATCATTTATATTGCTTGCCCTAGGGGAGACTGTCCTCCATTTGGTAAAGATACACAGTCTGTTGGACACATCGATCAGGAGATGGCCTCATGAGTTATCCATCTTGGAATTGATTCATTGGCTGTGGTAGGGACTCTTTTTTTTTTTGTCTTTTGAAATGTTAATAATTTTGTAATGGGATATTTTATTTATTTACATTTCAAATGTTACCCCCTTTCCCAGTTTCCCCCTGCAACCCCCTATCCCATTCCCCCTTACTCTGCTTCTATGAGGGTGATTCCCACCTACCCACCCACCCACTCCCACCTCATCACCCTAGCATTTCTCTACACTGGGCATCAAGCCTTCACAGGACCAAGGGCCTCCCCTTTTATTGATGCCAGGTAAGACCCCTTCAGCTCCTTCAGTCCTTCCCCTAACTTCTCCATTGGGGTTCCTGTGCTCAGTCTGATGGTTGGCAGCAAGCATCTGTATCAATATTGGTCAGGTTCCGGCAGAACCTCTCAGGGGACAGATGTATCAGACTCCTGTCAGCAAGCACTTCTTGGCATCTGCAATATCTAGGTTTGGTGTCTGCATGTGGGATGGATCCCCAGGTGGGGCAGTTTCTGGATAGCCTTTCTTTCAGTCTCTGCTAAAGTCTTTGTCTCTGTATTTCCTTTAGACAAGAGCAATTCTGGGCAGAAGTGGTGGTCTTACCTGTGATCTCAGATGTGTCAGTACTCCTGGGAGACCAGCTCTCTCCTGGCAGGATTTGGGTATGGAGAACTGTGGCACAGGATCATCTCTGGGTACAGATGGAAACCAGAAGACTTGTTCAGTCTTATGTAGCTTAAACTTGCTAGATAACATAGATTGGACTTAATCCTGGTGCTTTTGCTTCCATTTCTCAAGAGCTGTCTTTACAGGTACTTGTTTAAAAATTATTAAAGATTTATTTATATTATTTTAAAGTGTGTGTGTGTGTGTGTGTGTGTGTGCGCGTGCGTGCAGACACACACACTTGAGTTTAGGTGTCTACAGAGGTCAGCATAGGCTTCTCCCTGGATCTAGCGTTACAGGTAGTGATGAGTTGACTAGCATGGGACATGGATAGTGGAAATAAAACTTTGATCCTTACTTTTAACCACTGATCAATCTCTCCAGCCCCAGAATTATTTTTTAATTTAAAATTATACTGGAGTTATTTAACAGTACAAGTATACAAGAAAAATAAATGAGGTAAATGGATTGGAATTCAAGTATCACATCATTACTTTCTTTTCACAGATGAATTTACAGAGAATACTGAAGAGAAGATGCAAACTTGGGTTAGTAAAATGTTCAGCATGAATGATGAGTACAAAATCAACTTATAAAAATCAATAACATTTTTGTATAAATAAGAGTTATACAATAGAAAAAATAATGGAAAGATTCTATTGAAAAAATAGCAAGAAAACCACTAAGTACTTGGTATGACTCCTTTCAAAATAGATGCAAGATATAAGAACACCGATGAAAGAAGTATGCATATATTGAAGGTTAATAATGAATAAATAAGTTCGCAGTGTGTACTACTGTTCATGGATTTGAAGACTTCTATCTTAATTACCTTTCTATTGCAGCTGTAAGACACCATAACCAAGGCAACTTATAGAAGAAATAATCTATTACAAACTTAGAGTTTCAGAGAGTTAGAGTCCATGGCCATCATGGTGGGAAGCATGGTAGTGGTCAGGCAGACATAACATTGAAGCAGTAGCTAAGAGCTCACAATAGATCCACAGGCATGAGGAAGAGAGAGCTAAAAAAAAGGAATGGTGTGGGCTTTTGAAAATTCAAAGCCCACCCTTAGTAATATATCTCCTTCAAGTAGACCACACTTTGTAATCCATTGCAAAGTTACAACAACTGGGAACCAAGTAATCAAATATATGAGTATGGTGGTTTGAATAGGAATGACTCATGTATGTGAATGTTTGACCCATGGAGAATGACACTATTAGGAAGTGTGGCCTTGTTGGAGCAGGTATGGCCTTGTTATAGGAAGTATGTTAATGTAAGGGTGGGCTTTGAGGTAGGTCTCCTATGCTCAAGCCATGCTAAATGTGACAGTCTTTTGCTGCCTGTGGATCAAGATATAGACCTCTCAGCTCCTTCCCCAGCCCCATGTCTGCCTGCATTCTGCGATGTTTCCCACCATGATGATAATAGACTAAACCTCTGAAACTGTAAGCCAGCCCCCATTAAATGTTTTCCTTTATAAGAGTTGCTGTGATCAATGTGCATTTTTATAGCAATAGAAATCCTAACTAAGACAATGAGCTTAATGGGGACCATTTTCATGAAAATCTATGCAACTCTTTATACTAAAAGTATCAGTTTTCAAAGCAAATCTTTTAATGAAAATATCAAGTTATAGAACTTGATAAATCTTATTTGGAAGATCAAATGGCTCAAAAAAAGCCAATATTTTTTGAAGAACAACATAAATGGATTTTGTTTACCACATATTAGGTTTGGGTTTCTCTGTCTCTCTCTGTCTCTTTACACACACTTTCCCTTTCTTTCTTTCTTTCTTTCTTTCTTTCTTTCTTTCTTTCTTTCTTTCTTTCTTTCTTTCTTTCTTTCTTGAGTCAGGGTCTTACTTTACTTTCCCTGGCAGTCTTGGAACTTGCTATGTAGACTAGGCTATCCCTGAATTCACAGAGATCTACCTGCTTCTGCTCAGATTAAAAACATGTACCACCACATTTGGTTCAGATATTAACTTAATATATAAAGCTAATTATTAGTTACAAACAGTGGCTCATATCTGTAATCTTAAAACTTGGGAGGCTAAGGGGGAAGTATATGGGTGAATTGAAGGTCAGCTTTGAGCTATACAGCAGGACCTGTCTTAAAGAGAGAGGAGGAAGGGAGGAATGAAGGAAGAAACGAAGGAAGGAAGGGAGAGATTATTACTATTAATGTAGACTAATACTGGTAGTGAAATAGACAAACAAAATGGATGGTTCAGTGCACATGTATGTATATAAAATGGAAAATTCATAAGAAGTAAATCAGTGAGAAAATAATGTAGCAAATAGTGCATTCTCCTGGCTATTATCTTTGATTTACATAAATAATTTATTGAGGTTCAAATTTGCTAGTTAGTGAACCCCTAGCTATAAATGTGCTTATGTGTTTTTCTTTAAATTAAACTCTGATGATTCTCAAATACGTTTCTGCACCCTTGGCCTCTCATCTTTGACCTCTGGGGCTATGTATTCAATTGCTTATTTGAGATATCTTTCTGAACTTTGAAATATGTAAGCTAAGTTTATCTTGTCCCACAAATCTGCTCTTACTCATATATTTCTTAACTCAATTAAGAGACTCATCCTTTATTAAATGAGCAAGAAATCCCTGGATGTCATCCCAGACCAATATTTCCCAAGTGCATTCCAATAGAACAGGATATTAGTGTATGTTATGTAAAAATGGTTTTAAAATAAAATAAAGTTTTAGAATGATGGATTAAACAGAAATAAGCAGATTTTCCCTGACAAATTAGTTATCAGAGGTCTGACTATTCTGATGTACACTTAAGAGAGTGGTATTTTATTTTTCCAGAAATTTTATGAATAAAACTATCACCTTCAATAAAATTTTGCAGATGTGACTTTTTAAGTTTCTTTTGCTTTTTAATTTGCTGTCAAAATATCACGGGATAGTTATCCTTCAAGCTCACTTGTTTGAGCATTCAGTCTCTTTCCTCAGTTACTGAAATGTTCTTTAGTGTGGTAACATTACTTATTTACTTATTATAAGCAATAATTTTGTCCTGCTTTATAGCACCTAATTTGCGTGAGGACAGAGTAGCCCAAAATGCAGCACCTTGACAGTAGAGGAAAAGGCAATAGCAAGAAGACAACAGTTGTGGCAATTGGCTTGTGTTATATTGCCTGTCATCTAGAAAGAAAGGATGGTGTAATTTATTCTGAGAGCCAGGGGAGCCACCTCTCAGTACAGGTTGCAGGCCTAATAAACTGTAGAGGTGCTGGTATAAGAGCCTGAATTCAAGACCATAGAAACCTTGAATCCTAAAGTTTGGGTATAGAAGAATCTATTTGCACCTTCCTTATTTTTTTTCCAATCTAGTCTGCCAATGTAGATGATGGCCACCTATAATGATGAGAGTAGATCTTCTTTATTGATTTAAATTCTAAGCTTTCTCAGAAACTCTCAAACAGATATACCAAGAAATGTTTTCTTGGCTATCTGAGAGTCCCTCAACCACTTAATCTGATATGTAAAATGAGCCATAACATTTTACTATAACTGAAAGGAAGAAACATTTTTACTTCTGAGGGAATAGGGATACAAAAAAGAATCTCAACAGATAGGCCTTGCTACATTCTCCCAAATTTACTGGGTTATATACCTTTCTGTCCAATTATTTTTCTTCATAACTACCTACTTCCTAATTTTTCTTTTATTGAAAATAGATTTCTTTCATATAATATATCCTGATTATGGTTTCCCCTCCTCCTTCTCCTCCCCACATACCCTACCATCCAACAGATTCACTTCCTTTTGGTCTGTCTTTGGAAAACAATATTCTAAGGGATAATAACAAAAATAAACAGAATAATATGAAAAAAAAACCAAAAAACAGAAGGAAAAGAATCATCACCCCCAAATCACAAGAAACAGATATAAACCCACTTGTTTGCATATTCTGGAATCCCATAAGGACACAAAGCCCAAAGCCATTGTGTGTGTGTGTGTGTGTGTGTGTGTGTGTGTGTGTGTGTGTGTGTGTATGTGTGTGTGTGTAACAATAATTTTTAAAAATGGAATATCATAAAATTAAAAAGCTTCTGTAAGACAAAGGACACTGTCAACAGGACAAAAAAGCAACCTACAGATTTGGAAAAGACCTTTACCAACCCTACACCCAATAGAGGGCTAATATCCAGTATATATAGAGAACTCAAGAAGGTAGACTCCAGAGAAACAAATAACCCTATTAAAAATGCAGTACAGAACTAAACAAATCTCAACTGAGGAAACTCGAATGACCAAGAAGCACCTAAAGAAACGTTCAACATCTTTAGTCATCAGGGAAATGCAAATCAAAACAACCCTGAGATCCTACCTCATACCAGTCAGAATAGCTAAGATCAAAAACTCAAGTAACAGTAGACGTTGGTGAGGATGTGGAGAAAGAGAAACACTCCTCCATTGCTTGATGGGATTGTAAGCTGGTACAACCACTCTGGAAATCAGTCTGGAGGTTCCTCAGAAAATTGGACATAGTAATACCTGAGGACCCAACTATACGACTCCTGGGCATATATCCAGAAGATGCTCCAACATATAACAAGGACACATGCTCCACTATGTTCATAGCAGCCTTATTTATAATAGGCAGAAGCTGGAAAGAACCAAGATGTCCTTCAACAGAGGAATGGATACAGAAAATGTGGTACACTTATGCAATGGAGTACTACTTAGCTATAAAAACAATGACTTAATGAAATTTTTAGGCAAATGGATGGAACTGGGAAATATCATCCTGAGTGAGGTAACCGAATCGCAAAAGAACACACATGGTATGTACTCACTGATATTAGCCCAAATGCTAGGAATGCCCAAGATACAATTCACAGAACACATGAAGCTCAAAAAGAAGGAAGACCAAAGTGTGGATGCTTCAGTCCTACTTAGAAAGGGGGAACAAAATAATCACAGGAAGTAGAGGGAGGAAGGGACCTGGGAGGGAAAGAGGATGGGGAGGGAAAAGGGGGTCAGGATTAGTTGTAGGAGGAGATTTGGGTGGTGGATAAGTAAAGAGGGTCAGAAAACTGAATGGAGGTGTGTAGTGGGGGTTAGGAAACCAGGGGTAGCCATTAGAAATTTCCCAGTTGCCAGGGAAGTAAGAGGTTCCCAGGACCCAAAGAGGATGACATTAGCTGAAATACCCAACAGTGGGGAGATAGAACCTGTAGAGATCATATCCAGTGGGATGGGGCCACCCACCCATCTCAAATATAATAACCCAGAATTGCTCCTGTCTAAAGAAAATGCAGAAACATATTGTGGAGCAGAGACTGAAGAAAAGGCCATCCAGTGACTGCCCCACATAGGGATCCATCCCATCTGCGGACACCAAACCCAGACACTATTGCTGATGAGAAGAAGCTCTTGCTGACAGGAGCCTTTTATAGCTGCTGCCTGAGAAGCACTGCCAGAGCCTGACCAATACAGATGCAGATGCTCGCAGCCAACCATCAGTCTGAGCACAGGGACCCCAATGGAGAAGTTAGGGGAAGGACTGAAGGAGCTGAGGGGGTTTGCAACCCCATGGGAAGAACAATATCAAGCAACCTGACCCCCACCCCAGAGCACCCATATAGCTCCAGCTGCATATGTAGCAGAGGATTTTTTTCAGATAGATGCAAAACTAAGAGGTTTATTTTACAGTGCATTGGGGTCAACCTTCAATCAGTCCCTCAAAGCGAGTGATGAGAAAGTGACCTGAATGGCTATTATAAGCAATTTTAATACTTTTTAGGGACACAGATTACAGTAGTTAGTTTCCCTAATGAGACTCCCTTGGAGAAAACTAATTTTTCATTTGCAAGGGGTTATCAACTGGAGAGAGCTTATGGGTTAGGGTTGGGAGCATGTGTCCACTTCTCCTTGCAGATATAGGACCTCATTTAGTACAGATATGTACAGTTTCTGTATATGCTAACTCAGTCTCTGAGTTCATGCCTATGTCAGTCCTGTTGTGTTTAGAAGACTTTTTTTCCTTCATATCCTCCATGCTCTCTGGCTCTTACAGTCTTTCTACCTCCTCTTCCGCAGGTTTCCCTGAAACCTGAGAAGAGAGATTTGATAGAGACACCTTGTTTAGGGTTGAGTATTCCAAAGTCTCTCACTGTCCACATATTGTTGGTTGTGGGTGTCTATTTTTTCAATCTGCTGCAAGAGGAACTTTTGCTGGTGATGTCTGAATAATGCATTGGTCTATGAGTATTGCAGAATGTTATTGGGAGTCATTTTATTGCTACAGTCTTTCGTATAACTGTAGTATTTGGTTTTACCTTAGGTCCCTGGGCTATCTGGTCTTAGGTTCTTGATTCTCCAAGTAGTGTTGGGTATGGGTTCCATCTCATGAAGGGGGACTTAAGTCAAATTAGATATTGGTTAATCACTCCCATAAGTTTAATGCTTCTATTGCATTCGAATGTCTTAAAGGCAGGATACCATTGTAGATCTATAATCCTGTAGATCTACATTTTATTTGGGAATATGAAGGGTACTTTCTGCTTCTAAGAACACTACTAGCCCATAGGGATGAAGGCTCTAGATAGGCATCAGCTTGACTTCTCTATATTCAATTAATTATGAAGCTGTTGTCCTCAACAATAGAGCCTTCCTGTCAGTTTGTAGAGAGCAACCTATTGACTTGGCAACAGCCTAGGTTGTTGGGGGGTTTCAATGGGAAAATCTTTGGCCAAAAAACTCAATTAGATATAACACATTCCTAGTACTGAAAGTTTCATTTGGTGACAAGAAATGTCCATTTAAGGCTCTGATGCTGCAAATGTGTATATATTTTTATGAATTTGCTGCTGTATTAGCTTTCCACACTTCAGGATGAGACTGATGGATTGGATTTGTTGGAAAGAAGAGATAGTGAAGATCTGAAGCTCATCTACCTATTGTACTGTCTGTTGAGTTCCCAGGCAATGCCTGCTGGAGTTGGAGGCTTGGATTAAGGCATGAATGAGGAGGAAGGTTGAAGGAGATGATCTGGGTGATCTGCTGGAGATGGCAGTATCAATGGGACAGAGCAAGTGGTCTTCTTCAGAGGTGGAAGAGAGACTTGCAACATTGGATCTGAAGGAAAGGAAGAAGAGGTGAAGATCTGTAGTTAGCCTACCTGCATCTGTAGCCACTATGCAGCTACCTACTTTGTCGTCAAACCTGGAATAAAAATACATAAGTTCAAGCATTTTTAGGTATTCACATATATGAAACTTACTATGTTGCATAAAAATTATACTAGAAAATTGTGCTTTTCTTTCTTACATGTATATGCTTAAATCTTATTATTTATGTGTGCACACGCACACACACACACACACACACACACGCACACACACACTATATGTATGCATGCCAGTGAGGGAGCATGCACACTGAAGCCCGGATCTAGAGGCCAGAGGACAATTTTAGGGAGTTGGTTTTCTCCTCCCATGGGCTCTGAGACTTGAATTCAGGTAGTCTGGCTTATGTAGCAAGAACCTTTATCAGCTTAACAAGTCAGGCAGTTAAACCTGCCTATCCATTTTGCCATCTCTAATATATTTTTTTCTTAAATGTGTTTCATCTATAAATCTAGCCTGTATAGAGAATAAGGTATTTTCCTATTCTACATATCTACAGTACCAAGATATCCCAGCCTTTATTTTCTGTTCTCTGAAACTCCATATTTTAAAATTTTTATCTCAAAACATAATGATTTATACTTCCTGGACTGGATTTTAAAACCTAATGGAGAAACAAATATTACTAAGTTTTAAATAATTAGCAAATAGCATAAGATTAGTCTGTGGGTGGGATTTTTATCCCAGCTTTTGGTGCCTTATAATTCTACTCAGCAGCTGTGTCTGATAAGTGCTTTTCATCAGAAAATTGTGATAATTTTTGTTTCAATAAAAACATGTCAATAATGTGTAGGCTTTCTTCTAATAATTAACTACAAATGTGATTCATCTGGGTTTTGGCAAAAAGCCTCCTTTTTTTACAGCCCTCTCTTCATTAAAGTCATATTGCCCTTAAAGTCCATGATAGTTCTTATTATTTAAATTAAGGATTTAGTTGAATAACAGATACTTTCAAGAAAGTATGAAGGCAAGCCACAGCATGGTAAGACACAATTGCAAAATATACAAATAATGAAGGGCTAGTATTCAGAACAGTAAAGGAGAAACTAAGAGAACCTAATACAAAAACAAAACAAAACAAAATAAAATAAAATAAAATAAAATAAAATAAAATGAGCTGAGATTCAATCTACTACTTGGCAAAAGAGGAAATTCCAATGACCAATTAACACATAAAAGTACTCACTTCTATTAATAATTAGTAAAAATTAAATATAAACACAATGAGATATTACTATATTTTAAATTCAGCCCATTGGAATTTCTAGACAGTAAGAAAAGTCGACAATATGAAGGATTAAGTTGAGCACACCAAAATGCCTGAAAATTTAAAAAAATGGCTAACATATTAAGAATCTGTGAGAACAATGAAACAAAGTTCAGGCATTGCCTGTGGAATTCAAGGTCTAGTCAGGCACTCATGAAAAACTATTTGGCAATATTTGCTAAAGTAGAACATGTATATTTAACATACAAAAAATTTCAGTGCTGAACACTAAGAAATATGGAAGCAGAGGTAGTAGTGAAATAAGAGAACCAACAATTTAAAACATTGTACTCTCCTAACAATTTAAAACATTGTACTCTCCTCTGTAGGATGAAATGGAGGCATGACCTGGAAGCCAACCTATTTGACATACTGTGCTTCTAAATAAGAAGCATGGCATACCACTCCCCAGGAGTAAGAACACTGAATTCTGAAGTAGCACTGGTAGCCAGTTAGCCAGTAGCTGGCTTGCAGTTAAGTCTTCACTCTCCACACCTCCTTTAAAGTGCTTCTTCTGCATAGAGATCATAAAGGTATGAGCGCATACTGTCCAATCTGAGTTAATGTGTTAACCAATCACAACTGATAGGCTTCCTCTATATAAGTGTGGTTGCTTATATTCGATAAAGCAGACACTCTTCCCTGAATCTTTCTTAGGGGTGGTTCATCTCTATGCCTTTTCTGAACCCATTGGCATTGCCATCTTGCCAAGGGATGCCCTGGTAATGACAGCACTCCTCTGCTTTGAAAAGCCACTGCCAGAGAGCTACCTCTGTACAACTTCTGTCTATTCCTTCTGCTAAACAGAACTTTATACTTTTAACTTTTTACCTTGCTTCTTGTAATAAACCATAAAACCAAAACCATGGAAACTAAAAAATCCATAGGGGCTCATAGAGGTATGGTTTCAAGAAAAAGGCCTTATGTTTCTGTTCCAATCCTATCCTAAAACACATCATTAGAACCTTTAGGCGCCAACCTGCCCACCATCTATCCATGTCTGCACTGGGATGTTTCAAAGAAATGTCTTCCCCATATTCCACTGGATCTTAGGGCCCAAAACAAAACTGACAAATTCAAAAAGTGGAATCATGACTGAGAGTTCTCTTTATGTAGATTGTCTACTTCCTGTTCTGAGAAAATGGATCAACAAATAGTAGCTGTGAATTTCTTTTTTCCATGACCAATAGGTGTACTGCTGTAGAAGTGATATGATTTGCCCCCAATAATTTCTATGCTAGAAGATTGGTCTCCAATGTAACAATACTGAATGTAGTAGGATCTTTATGAGGTGGTAGTCACATGAGAAGTGACTGGGTCACATGTAAATTTCATGGAAGATTTTATGTAATGGGCTAGATCTTGCAGTAGATTAGTTCTTATGAACTTGAGATGCTATAAGAGACTAAGCATAGCCCTGCTTATTATTATTATTATTTCACTGGGTTATCTCTTCTACACATGCAGTGATATCATTCTGCTGCCATGCAATAGAGTCTAAAAGGCTACAGATAGAACTGCCAGAATCCTGGACTGTCACTCTCCCAAACTGTGAGTTAAAACAAGCCATTTCTATTTGTAAAGAACCCAGGCTCTGATATTTTTATAGCAACACAAAATGGACAAACAAGAGTTCTATAATATATACTCTTCCAAAATATATGCTTCTTGCATTTTAACAGAAATCTGGAATACTGTTTAACTCAAGGAGTGACTAAAATTAGACGAATCAAACACATAGAACAATCTGAAGGACTCATAAAATATTTTGTAGGCTGGTACTAGGAATCTTCAAACTAGTATACTTAATTCTGGCCTCCCACAAGCTGACTCTACACTTAGAAGAAATTGGAGAGTCACATTTTAATTTTGGTTTACAGAGGATGTGCCTCATTTGTTAAACATGCTCAAGTTCCTAATTTCATGTGTGTGTGTGTGTGTGTGTGTGTGTGTGTAAGTTTATTTATTTACATTTCAAATGTTATCCTCCTTCCTGGTTTCCCCTCTACAAGCCCCCTATCCCATGCCCCTCCCCCCTGCTTCTATAATGGAGCCCCCCACCCACTCATTCCACCTCACCGCTCTAGCATTCCCCTATGCTGGGGCATTGAGCCTCCACAGAACCAAGAGCCTCCCCTCCGTCTGATGCCAGATAAGGCCATCCTCTGCTACATATGCATGTGGAAGCTCTCAATTTCTATCCTCATCAGCCTATATGTGAATATATACCAATGTGCAGACATCTTTCATTGAGGATTTGCATCTAGCTGATCTTCTTCTTAGCTCTGCTCCTCATCAGTCCAATTGTCAGGCCTTCCATAAGCTGGGAGTCTCCCTCATCTCTTCCCACACTTGTATATCTACCTAGAACTGCCCACCCTTTGTCCAGTATGTAGACCTCACATTACTGTCTTCATAAGAGCAAATGGCAGCCTTTTTATTTTATAAAATCTTAGGGAACATTATCAGTTTCACCTCTGAATTCCCAGGCTTTTATTGTTTGATTAGCTATGTGTTCATTAACTTTACAATGTTTCTTTGAAGACTAAAGAAAAAAAAGAGAAAACATATGCCTCAATGAAAATCATGCATTTTCCAGAAAAGGTTGGCAAGTGCTTTCCCCACCCTTTCCTGTAAAAGGACACAATCATAAATAGTTTAGTCTGGAGGGCCTTAGTATTTGTTTTGCAACAACTGATCTAGCTGTAGCCATCACTACGCTACTATATTAAAATACAATTCTATTTATAAAAATATGCATGGGGCTCCATTGAACTGTTTGTTTCTTTCATCATGGGCTGAATAAAATATTTTCTGTTGGTGCTGTATGGGACATTCCATCTAAGGCCTTATGAATGCTAGGCAAGTGATCCACCATTGAGCTTCATCCCCAGACCTGAAATCTCCAATGTGTATTTATTTTTATACTTGCATTAGAATAACTTTTTCAACTTTTTGAAAATTATCTTCAAGTGGCCAGCCTTTTTTTTTAGAATGAAAATAGGACAAAAATAAATAAATAAAATAAAAGCAGCTTTCTTCTGCTCACTCACTGAATCCTGAGAGCCTGGCAAGTTCTCAAGAGTGATAGAAACACCTGTGTGTTCCTCTTAGTGATGGCTTATTGGGTTAACTTCTGCCTTTGGAACTCTTTTCTCTTCATGTTCTAAACCTGAGTTGCATTGTGAAAAAAAAAACACAAAAAAACCCAAAAAACAAAACAAAACAAAACAAAACAAAACAAAAAAACAAAGACTGTTTTCAGCTTCAGAATACAGTTTCAGAATAACCAGCTTGTATTTGGGAACTCAGAGAAACAGTTCCTCCAATCAAAGCTTTAATATTACTAGAACCATAAACACTTTTTGACCTTGAAGGAAATGAGAATCACATTCTTCCAAGCTCAAATGTACAAAACGAAACCTTGTAGATTTATTGACTTTTAGGTTCTTCCCAACTGAACAAAAAGGCTGACTAAACATTTTACCTTTGCCAACACAAAATCTTTCTGCATATATAATTACTATTTCATTTGAGGTGCTTTAAATGCCTGGAGAATCTTTAACTTCATAACCACCTTTGGATCTGTGTGGACATAGTTTTGAGAGAAATTGAGGAACATGGCTTTTAACAGTTTCCCAGTGTAGAAGAGATAGACATAGAAAAGGCAGGCAGAGCTTGTGTACCAGTCTATCCTCTAAACTCAGGTGGGCACAGATCCTTCTAACCCTTGACCATGCTTGTAGGCATTGGAAATAGCTCGGCTCACTGCCTGTGAACAAGGAAAAGGTATGACCTGGAACTTCTAATAATATCCAAATTTGGCAGGTTTGGAACAAGCTTAGTGGTGGGTTGGTTGCCTAGGATAAATGAGGTTTTGGATTCAGTTCTCAGTATTAAAAAATGAAAGAAAAAACCAAACTTCTCATAAACGCCTTGAGAATTTATATGAATTTTTATGTTAGTGTTCTAATTATTTATTCTTTTACATTATTGCCACTTGCTCTGAAAATATGCCAGCCCCACAGTTTCATGAGGAGTGTTTAAGCTGAGTTTAAATCTGCTTTTAACATGTTAAATAGAAATAATTGCAACTACATGAAGTGATAGATGTGAATTTTCATTCCAGAATAACCAAATAGTAACCAAATAATAACCAAAATGTTGAAACAGTGCTAATATCTGTAAACTGATGGATGGTTATAGAAAATGTGATTCATTTGTACAGTGGTATACTCTTCAGCAACAGAAAGAAGCAATATTCAAATGCATACTGCAATGTGGAAGAACCCTGTAAACACATAAAAGACCACATATTGCCTAATCCCATTTATACAAAATGTTAAGAATGGATAAATCTGTAAAACAGAAAGTAGATTATTTGCCTAGGACTTGATGTGGGAATAGGAAGAAATGGCTAATGAGAAATTGTTTCTTATAGGAATGATGGAGATATCTGAAAATTGAATCATGATGGTGGTTGCACAATTTAGCAAATATATTAACAGCAGTGAAATTGTGCACTTAATGTGGGTGAATTTTATGATATTTTAACTATACCTTGATAAAGTTTTCAATAAATAAGTTTCTTCATATGTAAATGATCATCCCATGTACACCTCCATCCCTAACTGTTCCAAAAGCATGACAAAGAAAGCAGTTGCTACTGCAATGACTCTAGGAATCATTTTTCATAGCACTTAAAATTTGACTTTCCAGACAGTAATATAGATGTGAAGGGATTCAAAGCTTCAGCATTGTGATCTGAGGGTAATTTCACCACAGGTGTGCAGCTTAACAGGGTGTTAATTGGGAAGCCTGTGACCACCTCCTCCATGGGCAGTCCAGAAAGCTAGGCCAAAAATTGCTGGTGAATAGAATAATTCAAGAGCCAAACCTATGATCAAAAATAAAGGGAAATTTTACTTGTTTTTAT
Source organism: Arvicanthis niloticus (assembly GCF_011762505.2). NCBI lineage: Eukaryota > Metazoa > Chordata > Mammalia > Rodentia > Muridae > Arvicanthis > Arvicanthis niloticus. The sequence goes on from NC_047679.1 coordinate 1,891,090, forward strand.
ACTGCAGCCATTACCATGCAAAATGACTTATACCCCATTTTAATTGGAACCAAAAGATTCTTGACTTCACCTCTAATCAGAACCACTTCAGGTTCTGGAAATATTTCTCTATGCTGTGGAGTGAAAACAAAAGAGGCAAATTAAAGTCTGAGAGTTTTCAAATAGAGGTAACTTCCCCCACATTGCACATGGTTCATTTAGTGTGAGCAAGAATAGGTCTCGCTGACTCTCTGGGGGAAGCAGACACTTGTGGTATCTATAGAAACAGAAGCACAATCGGCTGATAATGTATTTTCCTTCTCTAATAATATCCACTGTTTTCTCAAGCTTCTGGTTCCCAGATAGGGTAGGAGATGGTGACCTACTCTTTGGAAAAGGAGAGAACTCTCTGTGATGTCAGAGAACTCCTGATAAGAAATTAGGATTCTAACCGAGTTCAACAGGTTTTACATTTTGCATTACGTTTTGCATATTACTCCCTCTTGTAGAAAGAAGGACTGAAAGCAACAAGCAATTCATTACTTTTTAGGCATAAAAGCTACTGTCTGAACAATAAAATGATGAAACATTTCAGTGCCTTGCCCCAGGTAGAAGAGTCTTTTACTTTTATAGAAAAGTGGTTTGAAATACACTGCTTGGAATGATTTTATTAAGTAAGGATAACATCCCAAGAGCTCTGGTACCATCCATAAAATAACAAATAACAATTCTATCCTTTTAAAGTCCTCTTGATGTGTATCAAACACCTAAGTAAACACAGAAATCTTATTTCTTATATCCAGCAATATATTTACAGAAAATAAAATATGAAACAAAACACAGGACTGAGAAGACATGGCTAAATTTCAAAAGTACCAAACTTGCCCTATGGAAAAGGCATTGCTTTTCCACAAACACTTCTAATTATTGCATTTCAACATTATGCATGGAAGTATCAACTCTCAAACCTCTAACTAACCCCTTTGAAGACACAGAAATATTACTCTGTTGTTAACCTGATGCCAACCCGACATATTAAATATGCAAAAAATACTCTCAGCATTTGACATGAATGCTTTGAACCAACCCATTTAAATTAGACAGACAGACACACACACACACACACACACAGAGAGAGAGAGAGAGAGAGAGAGAGAGAGAGAGAGAGAGAGAGAGGATGTTTCATTAGGCATAAATTTTCAATGTCCATATTAGAGTAAATTCTTTGTTATTCAACCTGTTTGGCCTGATCTTGATATGACTTTGGAAGGAAGATATGGAATTCAGATCCAGATCATTGTACAAAGCAGCATAAATCTAACAGTTTTTCAAGTGTGTTTCAAGGGAAAAAATTAAATGCAGTTTTAAAAGGTAGGACATCTGAGAATCTATAATAAAATCATGTTCATTGGAAATCTCTAATGGTGGCTTTCTTCAACCACAGAACACTTTCATCTACAATATCTTAAGTGATGACACTCTGTTCACCATATTTTAAGAAATATCCTGTAGGATCTGGACAGATGGTTCCTTAGACCAAGTGCTTGCTGTGCAGTTGTGAAGAATAGAGTTTGGATGCCTACCACAAATACACAGGTAGTCATGGAAGACTACATATAATCTCAGCACTGTAGTCAGAGCCATGGTGTTTCTGGGAGTAATCTGGTTAGATAGACTAGACTGAATCAACCAGGTTCATGTACAGTGGTAATATATATATGCATGCACAAATATGTAATCATGCATGCATACATTCACCACACACACAAGCATTTTTTTTTAGTTTTACAAATTGAAAAAGAAATACAGTATGATAATCACTAGAATTTGATCTCTAGGTTGGCCAAGAGCCAAGCAGAAAAATAAAAGTACTTGCCTTTTTAGTAGCTATGGTCTAGCCTTGTCAAAATCTGATTTTTCTCTGAATTTGCTAGATTTTCTTTCTTTTATTTTTCCTTTTTCTCCTCTTTTTCATTTCTCTCTCTCTCTCTCTTTCTTTCTTTCTTTCTTTCGTGATAGTGTATCACTATATAATCTATGCTGAAGTCCAATTTGTGATTCTTCTGCCCCAGTGTCCTACATACTGGTATTACAAACATGCACTACCACACCTGGTCATCTTGAATTTTTAAAGGGTTAATCAGCAGAGAGAGTAAAGCGTTTCTAAAAGTTAGCAATACAAGCCAAATGCGAGACCTCTCCAACGAGTAACTGTTAGTACTCAACCTTAGTGTTCCTTTGTAAAGGTTTAATGATTCAAAATAGAACAAGAGTATTGAAATGTAAATTTAATCCTAATGGGATTTCAGTTAGTGATAGTTTAAAACTTACAGTTTAAGAAGAAGAGAGTAGAGTTCAGTATGTAAGCACGTATTTTGACATTGCTATTATTGGCACATAATGTTAACACAGTTAGATGTGGGTTGCTGGCCTAGACTGAGGTTTCTTTCAGTGCTTTTCATTAGAGGTGTGTGAAACAAAGGCAGATTATTAAGGCCTTGAATTTTGCCACTGTGCGAGAAACAGAAACTTTGTCTCCCATTTTGTTTTTTTTTTTTTTGTTTGTTTTGCTTTTAAGAAAAAAAAAGTTATAAGCATTACTAAAGATTGCCCTCTTTCAACCGAAGATATTTATCTATTTTTTTTATTTTTCAAAAAGGTTCTTATGTAGCCCTGACTGTCCATAAACTATGTAGCTAAGGATGATCCAGAACATTGGATCCTCTTGCCTCTGTCTCCTTAGTGCTGGGCTTTCTGGCTTTTGGCACTACTTCTGTTTTATATAGTGCAATGGATCAAATCCACGCTTTATGCATGCTTTGCAAATGCTGTACCAACTAAGCCACCAAAATATTAGTTCTTTGTTTGCTTTTCTTCTCTACTGGTTTTAATTTAGGATATCTAAATGGAACTTAGTATCCTTCCAGAGACTGATACAGGAGCTCAGAGTTTTCAATTTGGTGACTGTCGTTCTGAACTTCACTTTGAAATCTCCTAATATGCTTCTCCTCCTTCACCCAATCCTTCCCTTGCACATTTCAGTGTTTAATTTCTCCTGTTCTTTCCTCTGCTTCCTCTTTGTTTCTTCTTTGTTTTCTTCTATTTTTGATCAAATTTCCCAGCAGAGGAAGAAAGAAAGAAAGAAAGAAAGAAAGAAAGAAAGAAAGAAAGAAAGAAAGAAAGAAATGGAAGAAGGAAGGAAGACGCCAAAGCCTTCTGTATGTATTAACCCTACTGAGTAGACATTCCTGTACAGCCAGGGCTCATCCACCACTGACCTATGTAACCAAACACCAAGAAACTTACATTTATTTTTACTGCATTTTATTCCCTATGACCCAGCCTGATCACCCTCAACTATTTAAGGTCTTTTGTTACTCGTTTTTTGTTACATAGGATCATGTACCCAACTGATATAGAAATTGTTTAGGTGTGGATTTAAAATGTTGTGCGATGCAAGAAATGGGAAAAGTTTGGATGGGCAAAAGGTGTTTGCGGCGTGCTCCGCTCTGCCTGGCTGGAGACAAAAGACTTAACAATGCCTGAATAGTTACTATAACAAAAATGTTGTGACCTGCTCTGCTCTGCCTGGCTTGGCCTCCCAAGTGCTGGGATTAAAGGCCTGTACCACCACTGCTCAGTTCAAACTGCTGCTCTGGTCTTCGGGTCAGGGTCTAGAGAGAGAGAGAGAGAGAGAGAATGAGAGAGAGAGAGAGAGAGAGAGAGAGGATAAGGGGAAGAGATGCACAGAATGGAGACAAGACAGAGGTTCTGATCAAGTCTCATTTATTGAAGGGAAATCTGGGGTATTTATACACTTTTGCCACGTACCTTGTAGCTGGGTAGATATGACGTAAGCCTTACAGGCATGGCTAGCACGTGCACCGTGCACCTTGCAGGCATAGATACCACATGTGCCTTGTAGGTATGTATGGCGTGGATAGCATGTGGATAGCTGCTTTCTAGCAGCTTTCTGCTAAAAGTCAGCTCCCAACAAAAAGGGTCTGTGATCTATAAGTCATTGAACTCCATTAGATATTACTTTGAAGACAAAGAAGCTTACAACCATGAGTCTTCGTCTAATCGTGTTTGTAAGTCCTCATTAATCAGTAAAGGTAGTTTATTTTCTGTCAATTAATATTTTGAGAAGGATTTTATTCACAACCTATACTTTTAGTCGTCAAAACTGGTCTCACAATTTAGTGCTCTTCTGTTAAGTAGAATGACCTGCTCAAACTAGCCTAAGCAATAGGTAAGTGCTTGTTGCCTGGTAGAGGGAGAGATGATTAGCGACGGTGGATACTAGAGGGCAGAAGCCCTGGCAATCCTAGAAAGATCTTTTGGAACGACTCTGAGTTGGAAAGGTATTTTATTTTGTTTTCTTAGCAAGATTCTTCCCTAACTTTAAATAAAATATTTGGGACTCCTTTGGGTACAGAGTGAGACAGATTCAATTTCTACAGAAAAACCTATTAGGTATGTATGTATCCCCTGTTACGGGTAATATTTAAAAACAGTGGCACCCAATCTGTCTTGTTGTTATGGGGCTACCATGTTCCCAACTACACAAGGCCTGAGGCCAAGAGCTGTGGTGTGCTCCTGATGCTGCTCAACTCTGATCGCAGCTCATGCCTGCCAAATACACTGGCTCTGCCACCCACAAGACACCAGCGTGGGAGATGCCTCTGCCAATCTATCACGCTGTCTCCACAAGGCTGGGCTGAGTCCAGACCATCCCACCATCCATGCGGTACTCGGTAGAAATGAGACTCTAATGCTTAGATTATCTAAAGGCTTTATATGTTTGGTAATGCTCAATTAACAAGATGCCCACACAATTAGAGGTGTTACCCAATTAACTAACCTAGATACAAGTTGTTACCCAGGACGGTCCTGGACCCATGGTTCTCCATGGCTCTTACATCCTGCCTTTCCTCCTCCTTCCCCTCTTCCGCTCTTTACTCATCCCATATTAGATCCTCCTATAAAATGTAGCGGAGGAAATATACTGCTACAAACCCTCTTTTCTGATCAATCAAAAAAAAATGACGTGACTAAAATTCTCTCTCTCTCTCTCTCTGATTTCTAAAATCATGAGAACCAGGAATATAAAAAATGAAATTTAATAGAAATTGCTCGTTCCTATCATGGTGCTTCCTCTTCATTTAGCTGTACTGAGGAAACACTGTTATACATTTATGGCAGTATAAAAACTATATTTGTTAAATTTTTTTTTGTTCTACTAAAACAGCACTAAATTTATTAGCTCATTTTCTCAGACTGTTTTCTTCTAAACCATAAGCCACTGAGTGTTATGTCTGAGATCCCAATTGACTCAGAATTTGAAACTAAGTGAGCTTATAGTGTATGGTAGCTGATCTATCAAACAGCACACTGCACAGCAGGCATTCCACAGAACAGACATTTCCCCCATCTGCACAGAGATCCCTGCAAGTTTTAATCTTTCCTTTAAGAAAATATTAAGGTGAAAACTTTTAGGGATATTTTGTGAGTTAGATTTTTATTGATTTATTTCTTTCGTTTTCAGTAAATGTTTTTAAAGTTGTTACTGTGTAATACAAAATGTCACTTATAAATAATAATTTCAAACTAATTAAAAAGTCTAATCTTAGATGCTGACAATATACTATGATGAGATAATCAGAGTTTGTTAGTGTCATTAAATTTGAAAACACAGTTCTAATGAAATTTCTAAACTAACAAACAGCTTATAAAGATGAGAGAATCAGAAAAATGACTGTTCAGTTCTAGGATCAGATTAAAAATAGAGCCAAGGAAAACTGATCTGAATAAAACGATTATTTCTTGTTGCCAGTATACAGGAAGCTAAGGACCATGTCTTTACCTACACTGTACCTTTCATAACACTCTTTACAAAGATGTGGCCAAATAGGTTTGATAGATTTTCTGGAATTATTTATGTATTTATATTTATTATTAAGTTTGGTCTTTGTTTTATTTGTTGAGACAAGGTCTCACTGTGTTGCTCCAGCTGGCCTGGAACTCATTATGTAGACTAGGCTGGCTTGTAACTCGTATAGAGCCACCTGAATCAGCCTCCCTAATGCTGTAATTAAAAGCATGTTCCATCTAATATTGCAACATTAGTTCTTTGAACAACTATATACATGTATACCACACATTCTGCTTACTCACTCTCTACTACCCATTGGATTGAGAGTATCCATTAAAGCCTGGTGGAATCACTAGTGGGTATATAACTGAAGGCAATGACTCTCATCTTTCCCTAAATCTGTTCATGAGAATAGTCTGGTAGTGAAGATAAGGGCCCCTTGAATCTCTCCTTGATCCTTATCTTGCTGTTATTGGGTCTGTTCTTGGTTAGACCCAGTGGAGTTATTTCAAAGTTCATAATTACAATTAACAATGACTGTGTATTGCTGATGGATTGTTTTAATTACCTTTAAAAAAATATCAAACAGAAGTTGAAAGCCTTAGACATTTTAGTAGCAGAATGTTGGAACGTGGTCCAAGAACGGAGTCCTGAGAAAAGAATTCTGAGTGCTTGTGAGAAAACCCAAACAACAACCACAAAAAACAAACAAATAAGATAAGACAAGAGTATTGTGACCTCAGTTTCTTTAAAATACAGAATTATTCTGAAATGTGTTTTCATGCTCCTCCCATGTATAGCAGATACGAGTGAGTTTACTTCATATTATTCATTATTGCTTGATGTTATGCAACTAAGCATTTAAATTATTCTTTTTTTATGCCTTTATGAAAAATATGTTTTTGCCATGCATGGCTTGTCCTTGTGATTGTATAGAGCTTGAACTCATTCATGTGATCCATCTTTATCCTCAGAGTATAAATTGTCTGATGCTCTGAATATAGTTGGATATTCCATGAGACTTTAGTCTGCCTTATTTATTTGCTCCATTGTTCAAGGTTCCACTGCTTATAGAGTCTCTATAACTATAACTAGATATAGATATATAGATAGATAGATAGATAAAGATAGAGATATAACTTATAGAGTATCTATAGTAACACTAGAAGAGTTGTATAGTTGAAAAGGCACATGCTTTGAAATGAGAAAAATATACCTACAGTGTCAACTCTGCTACTTAGTAATAGTCAGAGGTAACATACTTAGACATTTTGTACCTTGGTCTCTTCACCCTTAAAAGGATGACATTGTTATTATGAGATTTATGTGAAATAACATAGAAAAATAGTGTTGTACATTTCAGTATTATTAATTTTATACATAGCATGGTAGTCATTTGACATATATTTATGAAGTATTTGTAATATAATAGGTATTGTGCCTTATTTCATGTATCTATTAAAAAATAGTAACTTTGCTAGACATGGTGGTACTTGCACACAGTAGGCTGAGGCAGAAAGATACCAAGTTCCAGGCTACTATACAGTAAGACTCTACCTTAAAAATTCAACTGAATATAGATGAAAAACAGAGATTAAGATGAATATTATTCAACCTTAAAAAGACAAAGAAATAGAGAAATCAATTGGTAAAGTGGGGAACTGAATTAGATCCCTAGTGCCTCTGTCAAAAATAAGCCATTATGATGGTATATGTTTGTAAGCCCAGAGTTGGGGGAGGCAGAAACAGTATCCTGGGGATTTGTTGGTCAGCCTAGCCTCTATCAGCAAAATGAAACATGGTACCTACAGAATGATACTCAGGGTTTGCCCCCTGGCCTCCAAATGGATACTCATGCTTGAAAATTCAAATATGTGCATATACACACACCAAGAAGGAAATCCGGTCATGTGAAATAGCATGAATGAACCTAGAGGAACTTATGCTAAGTGAAATGCAGTCATGGGAAGATAAATAATGAATGATTCTACTTAGATGAGATATCAATAAGAGCTAAACTTGCTGCTGGCGAGATGAATTAATGGATAAAGCATTTACTTGTAAGGACAAGGACCTAACTAAGTTTAATTCCCTAGAATCCACATTAAGCTAGATGTGGTAGGGTGCATCTAAAATCCCAGTGTGCCTATGGCAAAACTGAAAGTGGAGACAGCAAAATACCCAGAAGCTTGAGGGTCAGTAGTCTGGCTTACATAGTGATGAACATGAGACCATGCCTCAAAAGAAGGAAGAAGGTGATAGTTGACACCCAGACTAAGTGCCCGAACTCCATGATTTACTATGGCATTCATGCACCCACAAACATCCACAAACAGATAGGAAACACACACACACACACAGAGAGAGAGAGAGAGAGAGAGAGAGATATTAAAAAACAGTTGAACTTACAGAAGCAAGAAGTACAATAGTACAGCCAGGGGCTGGAGGGAGGAAAATGCATATTTCCCCTTATACATGGTAAGTGCTAGGGAGCTTCTATACAATATGGGTTCCAAATAATAACATTGTATACTTCAAGTTGATTAAGATAATAGATTTCAGGTTAAGTATCCTTCCACCAGAAAACCTGTATAACTCACAGCCATTCAAACAAACACCCAAAAAGACATAAGCAAATTTTGGGAGAGGTTGTCTGTGTTTATTATGTTGATTATAGTGATAATATTTATGTATGTCCAACCTCTCAAATGGCACCCATTAATATGTGCAGGTGTTTGTTGAGTATAGCTAAATAAAGCTGTTAAAAATAAATCTGAAGGTTGAAGAAAGATGCTTGGCATGATCCTGGTGGATAGTCAGGGCCAACATTAGCCTTTAGAGCTTTTGCATGTTTATGAGATTTTTTTTCTTTTTGCAGAATAAGGATGCTAATACTATTAGAAAGGATTAGGAGATAATGTGGGCCTGGAACACAAGCTAAAATTTATGAGAACATAATAGCACTTTAAAAAAAAAAAAAAAAAAAAACGGAGATGAAAAGAAATTCAAGACAGTCTTTGTTGGCCCGGAGCTTGCCGTTTTTGGCAGGGAGGAGTGCAGATTCTTAAGAAGGGAGCGTTTATTTTTATTCATTCATTTATGCGTGCATGTACTTGATGAAACATCAATCCATTCAGCAGTTTGACCTTTAGGTCTCAGGGCACAGTGATGAGCAGAACATGACTGAGGAGCTCATATCTGAGTTGCTCTAAATGGGATCACCGAATCTCTGAATTAAAAGGGGCAAATTCCTGCTTTCCTCCCAGAATCCCTTTCATTCCTGGCTGAACCCCAACCACCACTTTGGAGCCACTGGTCAATGTCATATTAATCTCAAATGTTTGGGTTTTCTGAGGACCAGTAAAGATACATCCAGAAAAGGAAAACTGATGGCATGATAAAGGAGAATAAAATTACTCAGCCAGCATCAGGGTAGGGATATATATTCAACAAATTTGACTAATGAATTTTAATAGTAGTCTACCTTGTAAACCTATATGCATAATAAGCCTTTAATGAGCCACTGTGGTGGCACATACCTATAATCCCTGCACTTGGAAGGTCAAGGCAGGAGGATGGTTGCGAATTCTTGGCCAACTTATAAATCAATGCCAACCTAGGTTATAACATGAAACTTTATCTCAACATTCCTCCCCTCAAAAGAAGAAATGAATATCATAGTGGAACAAAGTCAACTTACTTGGTTGGTGGTTGGCTTTGGTTTGATGGTCCCATGAGCATGGACTAATTTCAAACTATTCTGGTCACTTTATCACAGAGAAGTGTAAATTTCAAATTGCCCCTTTGGAGCGTGATTTATTTACTTGTTAAAGATTATATGGCAACACTTAAAATTAAACATCATCTATCATTTGAGAAATAATCACTCTAGTCATATTTCCCTCACTGTAACAAATGCCTGAGATAGGCAGCTGATAAAAAGAAATGCTCTACTTTCAGTTTATGATCATTTGGCTCTCTTACTTTAAGCCTATGGAAACATAATACCCTATGCCAAAAACATATAACAGAGGAAGCTTATCCACCTCATGACAGGGAAGTAAAAGACAAAGAAGGGACACTACAAAATGGCTCAGTGGATAAAGGCACTGGCTGCCAAGCCTGAGTTCAGTCACATGGTGGAAGGAGAAAAATGACTCCCACAAGTTCTCTTCTGACCTCCATACATAAGCACATAATGCAATGAATGAATGAATGAATGTAAATTTTTTAAAAAAACAAAGGATGAAGGAAGATGGGAGAAAGGAGGAGATGATAGTGAGAGTCTGAAATATGTTATATATATATATATATATATATATATATATATATATATATATGCAATTAATGAATGTTTTTTTAAAAGGTTTGGGGTCATTTTATTCCTTTCAAATATATGCCTCTAATGACATCTTACTTCTCACCATGCCTTAAGTAAGGGCAACTACTGTCTTCCAAAAGCACCAAGCTGGTGACAAAGAACAAAGACTTTAAACATACAAGCCTTGAGAGACTATTCCAAAGTCAAATTATAGTATAATCTCATAAGACTTACATTTTAATCGCCGAGACTTATTTTCTTATACTAGTCAACATTTGTCTCCCTTAAGAGAAAATATTAGAATATTTTCCTTAAAAATTAATGATCTTGGGCCTGAAGATGTAGCTCTGTGGGGGAGCAGAAGAGCCCCTATGTGAGTGAAGTCCTGAGAAAATATGTGGTATTAACATGGGCACCACCATGTCAAGGACTTCAGAGCCTCAGACCATGGGAATGGCAAAGCCTTCTCATTTCCCTTGCCACAGGGTGAAGGTCAGAGGGCAATAGTAAAGTCTTCCTTGATGGTCTCTGGTTGGCAGTGTGTGTAGAAAATGTTCACATAGTTTTCTTCTGGATGTTAACAGCCTTTAGCATGCTTCACTGCACTGCAGTGTCTGCTCTCACTTAGATCAGCTTAAGCTGTCTCCTTGTTCATCGGTATGTAACAACCTAACTCTTTGTTCAGCTTTATGCCCCTCTCTGTTCAGTCTATGTAATAAACAAGCTGAGCTTCCAGAGTGGTGTGGTTTCTGATGCATGAACCCAGTCCAACCAACCCCTGCTTTCGTTCCCTGTGTCTGTATGTCTTTTCTTTATCCCCCACGCCCCCTTTTTAACCAAAGCAAGAGAAAAGAAACTATAACATCATGTATTGTATCCCAATTCCTGTCATGTAAATGTTAGATTGTTATGGTTGTCAGGTTTGCACTGGGTGCTTCTAGGTTCTTGGCTGCTTATCCTTAGAATTGAAAATAAAGGCTCACAGATATTGCAAAAGAAGCAAGATAACATTACTGAAGCAAAGTTGTAATACAGATTTTAAGGGCATCCACTGTCAATTTTGACAGCAGGCCACATGATTGTTCAGGGCCAAATTAAGGTAAAGGGTTTTATTTTGTTTTTAATGGAGTTCAAGACAAGGGGAGCTGGTTACTAAGGGACATAGTTTGGATAGTTTTCTATTTTGATTTACTGATTAGTTTATATAATCAGTTTTTGGCTCTGCTTATTTCTTCTCATAATGTACCTGAATTTAGTCATATACATGTCCAATTATGCATAGGTATAAGAAGTTAGTAAGAGAGTCTTCCTAAAAGGCTACTAAAGAACACAGTATGTTGAAATATTGATGGCAAACTGTCTAATTTTGGTTGTCATCAGAAGCAGGGAAATATATATATATATATATATATATATATATATATATATATATATATATATATATTGCTAGATGTATTGTTTCGAGAGGGTTTTGTGTGCATCTAATTGTAGTTGAATACTTCCAAGTGCATTACTGTGGGTGAATACGTATATAGCCCCAAAATAGATGGAGGTTCATGGTACCAAATGGTCTTTTATGTGCGCCTGCATCATTAAGGTGTTAATAAGATATTTTTTTTCAGCTGGTTGTATTGGTGCCTGCCTTTAATTCTAGAAACCATTAGACAGGTTCAAACACATCTCTTTGACTTCAAGGCCAGTCTAGTCTACATAGTGAGCTCCAAGATACCCAGAGCTACATAGTGAGACCCTGTTTTGAAAATAAACAAACAAAAATGATATTTATCTCATATTGTCTCTAAAATATGGTGTGTAGTTTATACTTATTATAGATCTCAATTTGAATTTAGCACCCACATGAAACTAATGGCTATTATATTGGGCAGACTAGGTTGGAATCAACTATAATTGCTGTTGAATATTAGTTATATGTATTTTGTACTTTCTCAAGATACAAATGATGGAATACAAGGTTTAGTTAGTTAGTTTTTGAGTTCAGTACTTTCACAGAACCCAGGCAGTCTTTTAACTTGATGTGTATTTGTCCTGATTAGGTTTCTTGGTTTTTGTTTTGATTATTTGGGGGGGGGGCATTCTGTTTGTTTGTTTTTTGGGGTTTGCCTATAGTTCGTTATGTAGAGCTGAGGCTTTGTCAACTTTCATCATCCAATGTGGCATGTCCACTGGTGGGATTTCTGTTCATCTCACATTTGGGTAGTCATGGTGGTGAGACTTTATAGGTATAGCTTCTGATATTGCTAAAAGTCACAAGCTCACAGCAAACTCCCTTATCCTCTGGCTCCCTGCAATCTTTCTGCTCTCTCTTCTGCCATGATTCCTGAGCCTGAGGTGAGAGAGTGTTTTGTGGATATATCCATTGAAATGATCAAAATTAACATACACATTTCAAGAATAACTTCAAAGATTAGTTACTTCAATTAGCCAATCAAAAAACACAGATTGACTGAATGGATAAAGAAATAAAATTCATCTATCTGCTGCCTACAAGAACTAGTTCTTAGTTTTAAAGATATGCACCACCTTAAACTAAAATGATGGACAAAAGTAATCCAATCAAACGGGACCAGGAAGCAAGCAGGTATCACTATCTGCAGTGGTTTGCACAGGTATTGCTCCCATAGACTCTTGAGTTTGAATGCTTGGCCCATAGGGAGTGGCACTATTAGGAAATATGTTCTTGTTTTAATAGGTGTGGCCTTGCTAGAGGAAGTGTGTCCCTGTTGGAGTGGGCTTTGAGGTCTCATATATATGCTCAAGTCTGGCTAGTGTGATCCAGTCTTCCTCTGACTGCCTTTGAAATGCTGTCCACTTCTGCTGCCTTTGGACCAAGATGTAGAACTCTCAGCTCCTCCAGCACTATATCTGGCTGCACATTGCTGTTTCCCATCATGATGATAATGGATTGAACCTCTGAAAGTGTAAGCCAGATTCAATTAAATGTTTTTCTTTATAAGAGTTGCATTGGTCACAGTGTCTCTTCACAGCAATGGAAACCCTATAAGGCACTATGCTATTATCTGACGAAAATAGACTACAAACTAAAACTAATCATATGAGATAAAGGGACATATTATTTTAATCAAGGAATAAGTTAACTGAGAAGACATTACTGCCATCAACATATATTCACCAAACTCTGAGATGCCTAATTTCATTTTAAAAAATCTACAACTGGATTTAAAGACACAGATGAACATCAATTAATAGTGGCTGATTTCAGTATCCCTCTTTCTCCACTAGATAGGTCATGTGGACAAAAAACAGACAGACAAGTAGCAGAATTAATTGACATCATACATCAAATGGACTTAATAAATATCTTCAGAATATTCTATCCAAAACCCCCCAAAATACACATTCTATTCAGTAGCACATGGAAGCTATTCTAAAATAGACCACATCCTGAGACATAAAATAAATCTTACATATTCAAAAAGATTGAAAGATCACTCTTTGTACCTTATATGAGCATAGTGCAATAAAACTTAAAATTGAAAAAACCTGGTAAATACAAACTCTAGCAAATATTGAAACATGCAGATTAAACAACTCATTTCTGAGTAATAAATTGATAAATGATAAAGAAGAAATCAAATAAGAAATAAAAAGGATTTCATGAAGTTAAATAAGAATGCAAACACAACACAGCAAAACCTCAGGGACACACACTGGAAGCAGTTCTATAAGGGAAATTTCTAACTCTAGGTGCCTATATTTAAAAAATCAGAAAGAGTACAAATAAACAGCTTATTGATAGAACTCAAAAAGTTGGAAAACTAAGAGTGTTCTAGTTTTAAAAGTAGATCATTGAGTGTTTCACACAATGTGTTTCCATTATATCCACCTCTCCCACAAACTCCTGCTGGTTCCATTTCCCTCTTTCCTGCTCACCCAACTGTGTGTTCTTTTTCTAAGTTTGACCATTGAGTTCAAGATGTATTACCTATTAGATACGAACATTCTGAAAAAAAAAATCTTATGATTGTGATCAATGGCTGGAGCAAGAGTTTGACACAATGCAATAGCAAACCCAAGTGTGTTTATGTCACCAAAGTCTCTCAATAAACTAAACATACAGGAAACCTTCCTTACTTAAAGAATTATCTAATTATCTACAAATGTTACAGAGTAGCATACTTAATGGGAAGAAATGGGAAATTTTGTTTCTATCATGGTAAATAAGGCAAATATATCCTCTCTTACTGCTACTATTAAGCAGAATTCTAATTAATACAGTAAGATAATGAGAAGAAATAAAACAGTTACTCAGGAGAGAAAGAAAGAAAACCCTGTACACACAGACAGCATTGCTGACATAGGAAATTCCCAAACCCTACATCTCCTATAACTACTAAGTGAGGATAGCAAGGCTGAAATAAACTAAAGACTTTTTTCCCTTTCTTTCAGTACTGGGAATTAGATCCAGGGTCTTGAGCATGCTAAGCAAACACTAGCACTGCATCTCCACCCCACAATTCTATTTTAAAATGAGCTTTGACAATTGTATAAATGTGTTTTGATCATATCCATGTCATTTGCTCTACTACAAACCAACAATGAACAAATGGAATTTAAAATATAAAAAAATTACCAAATGCTGTCAAACCGCATTCTACATATTTGAGTTTATACCATATATTTGTGCTGCTCTCAACATTGGCCAGAGAAGTTTCTTTTAGCTGTCAGTCGTGGTTAATACTAAGGCTCATAAGCTGTCAATGTGCGTAATATAAATAACATGGAGTGCTGAGTTGCAGAGCATCTATATCAACATCCCACTATTCAAAAGGTCAGGGAAATTTGAGTAAGGGGACCAGGAAGAATGTAAAAGCCAGTAGATGGGGAACACAGTTACAAAGGGCTGACTTCTGGACATGGCATACCAGACTATCGCATATAAGAACTCACAGCAGCTAGAATGCACAAGACCAAGCCAGTGATAAATTCCAGCATGCACGAATGCAGGCGAAATCTCTAGGGTCTCATTCATAACAGAGGATCTAATGGCAATTGATGACTATGGAGGGCTGGAGAGTCATTCTGTCAGAGACATTGCCATTGTTAGGTTACTCATGCCCCAATGGATGGCCACATATTCATGAAGATATAGACAGCACTAATTGCACTCAGTTGTTTATTAGTATCAATACAAAAGGACATAAAGTTGGGAGGGAGATGGGGGGCGTTGGGAAGAATTGTAGGGAAATGTGGTATGATCAAAATATATTGTATAAATGAATGACCTTTCAAATAATAAAATATTATTTTAAAATACCATTTATAGCATCAGTTTAAAAAATAATACTTCAGATAAGTGGGTTAAAATGAGCAAACAACAATGAAGAAAGCTTTAACAACCTAGTAAAGAAAACCAAGCCCTTTGAAACTCAGCAGATTGTGAGAGAATTCCAAATGTCTGACATTGAGCTTTTTACACTGATGAATTTGGGGTTTGATTTGATTTGTGACTGTGCCTTAATTTTTCCCCCTAGGAGTAAGAAAGTATGTAACTTACATTTTATTTTACAGAAGCCTACGATTAAGAGAAAATTTCAGTGAGGTTTTGAGAACTTTAAAGAGACTGGAATATTTTTTGAAAGACTGTGGATGTTTTAAAGAGACTGAACTTTTAAAGTGTTTAAATTTTCGAAGACTGTAAGACTTAAAGTTGAAATGTTTTATATTACGATATTAATATTAACATACCACCTTGGGAATGAATGAGAGAGGAAATGTTGAAGTTAAATAGTGATCTGTCAGTTTGTCAAGTTGACAAGGAATCAATTGTGCTGGCTAGTTTAATATCAACTTTAGTACAAACTAGAGTTCTTTAAGAAAAGGGAACCTCAGTTAAGAAAATACTCTCACTAAATTAACCTATAGGGAAGATTGTGGTGTTTTTCCTTGATTGTTGTTTGATGTTGGAGGGCCCAGATCACTGCTCGGGGTGACACCTTTAACATGCTGGCCCTGGGTGCCATAAGAAAGCAGGCTGAGCAAGCCATGAGGAGCAAGCCAGCAAGCAGCACTCTTCTGTGAGCTCTAGCTTTCTTAGCTTCCTGACCTGCACTTATCAATTCTTGCCTCTAGGTCCCTGCCCTGCTTGAGTTTCTGTCTTGACTTCCCTCAATAATGGAAGTGTAAAGTGAAATCTCCAAAGTACTTCTGATCATCTTATTTTGTCACAGCAATAGAAACCTTAACTCAGATAGACAGTGGTGAGTTGTGAATATCTGGTGAATGTCTAACATGACCCAGTTTTTCTACTGTACCTATACAAAGTATTTAGTTCATTTACTGGTTTGATTTCTTCAGAAATTGTGACTACCTTAATCCCAACTTCCTGCTGTTTTTTTTTCTGGTAAGGTGTGGTTTCTTTGAGACTTTCTGCCATGTTTTCTGATGCCAGCTCTCATTGTAAACTTGGCTGAGAGAAGTCAGCAAAATTCCTCACAGCCTCTAATAGTTTAAGCCAGCCTAAATACTTGACTGCTTTGAAATGTCCTCAGCCAGATTAATAAGTCTATGGCCCTTGAACTTAGACTCCAACAGTCTCAGAACACAACAAAATATAGGAAAGTTCTTTACCAGAATAGCATAAATACCCTTTATTCCAATTCCCAATGAAGTATCTATTCCTATTTGAAACCTAACAAGTCAAGTTTTCACTGTTCACATCCCTATCTATATTCTGGTCTTCTGGGTTCTTATTAGAACCACCCACTAAATTGGGTTTAGATCATTCTAGAGTGTCTCTAGCCTACATTTCCAGATTCTTCCAAATTTCTCCAACAAATGGGTGCCAAATACATAAAAACTACATGATTATGTCAACAACAATGCCATCAAAAAATAGCTACAAGACGTCTTTCACTGGATGAATTAAAAAGTAAAGTGCATTACATTTTATATAATAGAATTAATATTTTAATTGCTTAATTAATATTTAATTCATCCATACTAAAATCATGTAGAATTACCATGCTACAAAATCATAGAGGTGATTTTTAAATAAAAATTGTTAAGTGAAAGAAACCAGTCTGAAATGTCACCATATAGTGTGATTATAATTATATGACATGATGGAAAAAGAAAATATATGTAAAATGAGTAAATAGAAGTTGTTAGATATTTTGAGGTTCCAATGGGGATTATACAGACAAAGTACTCAGAGATTGCTTCTGTTAGTAAAATTATTATGTGTGACCACAATGGTGAATGTAAGACAATAGGTATTTGCCAAGCCCCACATACCGTTACAGTACAAAGAATGAAAATAAATGCATATAAATTGAAATAAATGAAGAATATACAAGATTTTATGGTGAAATAAAGAACACCACAAAAGCAATTTATTACACATGAATAAAGTAACTTCATTGAAGGGAAGAGAAGAGTAGGGTATTGACCTATGTAACTCTGGAAATGAGAGAATTCTATGACTAAAAACAGAAGGAACTATTCTCTGGTTGATGGGTTTTCTCTACCCCAGGAACAATAGGATGATAATTTTGAGATGACTATATATGCATACGAAATTAAACAATTAAGCAAATGATTGAAACATAGTGAGAGCTAAATTTTTCACTGTTGGAAAAGGGGCTTATAAATAAGCAAGGAAAATGGAATAGAATGAGCCACATGGTGGTGGATAGGAGATGAGCACACATAGCTTAATATAGTTGTGAAGAGTTGCATATACTATGCTGATAGTCAGGGTTCTCACAAGTAACAGAACTTATAGAATGAATAAGTTCAATTCTCAGCACCCACATGGCAGCCCACAACTGTCTGTAATTGCAGTTGCAGGGGACCCAACATCCTCATACAGACATATACATGGAGGCAAAACATCAATATGCATAAAAAATAAATTTTTAAAGGAGTGATTTATTAGAATGACTATCTATGATTATCTGTACTATCTATGCAATGAATCTGTAAATATAAAACTAACTTAAAATAATAATTTTGTTGTTTTTATATAAGAAGGGTGATCCCATAGCAGTTATTTCTTAGAAAGGAAAGAAAGGAGAAAGGGAAGTAAACATGAACCAGAATATGACTTCCTTACCTTGAGGAGGTAATAATTGCTATAAAGATAAGCATCTTAGAAGTACTTAGTTCTGGACTAGGGATTTATGCAACTTTGTTTTTCTAGCAAGGACAATGTTACTAATAAGATTCACTTATTAGGAAGTGAAAGGAATCTAGAGCTCATTAGCTAGTTGGAGCTCTTAGATGTGCTCAAAGGAGGTGAGTGTGGGGAGAACGGTAGGGATTCAGAGAGGTCTTTACAATTTACAGCCCAATGGCATGGAAAAATATTCACTGTTAACAGCTTTTGCTGGGAGTTTAATACTCACAAAAAGAAAAAAAGAAAAGTATCAGTCTTTAGACATTTTGTTCCATGGAGGCTACCAGTATGTCTTATAATTGTTTGGAAGGGCCGGTAACTGTCTCTTGAGGATATCAGTACAGTGATATCTTGGGCAAGCTGTGTTTAAGTATGGAATTGGTCAAACTCACATTCGGTTGCCAAAAATAATAAATTAAAAGAATGAAAGAAATTTGAATACAGGAAGAAAAACATGAGGAATTTATTGGAATAGATTTTCCTTTTTTCACTTCTGTTGCTCTGATGAATGCCATTGACTGTATTATTCAGGGTTTCTCTCTCTCTCTCTCTCTCTCTCTCTCTCTCTATATATATATATATATATATATATACACATATGTATATATATGTATGTGTGTGCATGTGCGTTTGTGTATACGTATACGTTATATGTATATGTATGTATCAGGCTGCAGGTCAGCTAATCTAACAATGGCTGGCTGTGAACACAAAGTCCAAGAATCTAGTAGTTGTTGAGTCCATAAAGCTGGGTGGTCTGCAATGCCAGTGAAGTAATGGATGTACTATCAA
This sequence comes from Arvicanthis niloticus, assembly GCF_011762505.2. Lineage (NCBI taxonomy): Eukaryota > Metazoa > Chordata > Mammalia > Rodentia > Muridae > Arvicanthis > Arvicanthis niloticus. Next base: position 1,910,215 of record NC_047679.1, read on the forward strand.
GGCTAGGGGCAAGCAGGCAAAGAGCAAAAACTTCCTTCTTTCATGTCTGTATATAGGATTCCAGCAGAAGGTGTGGCCTATTTTAAAGGTGTGTTTTTCTACCTCATGATCAGGATCAAAAACATGTGTCTTCCTACCTCAAAGATCCAGACTAGAAGTGGATCCATGCAATTCAAACCAAACAACAACAACAAAATCTATCAAAATTGATGTGCCCTCCATTTTTGAGTTTTAGTTTCAGATGCAGTCAATTGACTACCAAGACTGCCCATCACAATGACCAAAGAGACTTGGTGGTGTGGAGGAGATAGTGTATTTCACCTTTATAGCTCACAGTCCATCATGAAGAGAATCCAGGGCAGGAGCCTGGAGGCAGGAACTAAAGCAGAGACCATGGAAGAGCACTTCTTCCTGGCTTCTTCCCATAGATTGCTGAACTTGAGGAACTTTCCCACCTGCCCAGGGATGGCACTGCCCACCACGGGTTGGGTTCTTGCATATCAACTATTAATTAAGAAAATATCCCACAGACTTGCCTATGTGCCAATCTGATGGCAGCATTTTCTCACTTGTGCTTTCTGCCTTCTGAGGAAACCCTAACTTTTGTCAAGTTTTACAAAACATACAAACAACAACAAAAGCCACAACTAGCAAGCACAATAATTTAAGTCAAAACTTTGGTTCATATGAGAATAGATAATCAAAATTCATTTTAGCTGTGTGCCTCCCACCACTTTTCCTCCTACCAGCAGCATCATATATGGTCTAAACTTATTAGGAATCAGGAAGCTTCCTTAATTTGGAACCATGTAATCAAATTATATGTGGTCCTCAAACCATGTTCTTTCACACCCTTGTTGCTCTATGACTTTTTTGTATTCACACTATGGGGCTTACCTTACAAGGTGCATACCATAATTTCATCAAGATTAATGCAGGATAATAGCATACTTATTGTGTGTCAGGCTCCTTCCTATGTATTTTCCATGGTAATCGTGTTTAAGTTTGCAATATGAGTGGTTTTACTATCCCTATTTTATGGACTACAAAACTAAGACACATGGTCATCTTTGATATTTTCATAGGCTAGTTCTTTACTTTATCATAGGGATGTAAGGCTTCCAGTAAGTATTGTAATTGTCTTTATGAAGACCAGTTCTAGGGCCAATAGGATAGCACATGTTCTCCCAATAATAATAAATTAAACTTAAAAAAAATAAAAGTCAATTTGGTTTGTCCTATTTGTCCAGGTTGTCTTCCTGAAACTAACATTCCCTTTATTTTTTCTTATTTTTAAGACAAGGTCTCACTGTGTCTCCCAGGCTACCTACTGTCCCAGCCTTCTCATTGTTGGGATTATAGCTGTGAGTCAGAATGCCTTGTCTTAAAAATGACATTTCTGACTACAAGCTCTGTACACATGGGTCTTCTGAATGAAGACTGCTATCTTCCCATATGAATATATGTGGGTGAGTAAGCTCTGTTGTGGAACCAGGCACCCTTGCTTTGTGTGTGTATGGTTTCACCTCTTTGGATTATATAGATGTTTTAAAGTGACAACAGAGAAATAGGTAAGCAAAGTGCAGAGCTTCTTTGGCAAAGCTCCATCTTCATTATGTTTTCTGGACAACTGTCCATGGACAATGTACAGGGCATCCTTTATTTTTCCAGATGGGTGGGCATCAAAGCACACATCTATAGTTCACACCTACTTCAGGGCAGATTTTTGGATTTCCTTGAGTACCAGAGAGACACATCTCTTGAAGTCCATTCTATGGAAATTTTGTGTAGTTTAACAGTTAAATTTATTGATCTCATTATAAAATATAAGCCTCTTACAAACATTTTGAAAATGGAAACAAAAACATCATAACACAAAACTGCTTTAGAATTTCGATATTTCTTTTGAGACTTTAATATTTAGACACTGTGTTTTAACAACTGTAGAAAAGCATTAAAATTCTGGCTCTTGCAGACTTAATTACATTGCTCTTTGCTTTTTAAAGTGTTTTTTTCCCCTTTCAGTACCAAAGACTTGAAGCACTAGATAGTTACAAAAACTGATTCTCTGAGTTTGCATGGCTTCTAATCATAATACTTTTTCTGTGAAGAACACAGTATAGCAGTTCTATTGCTAAGAATAAGGTCATTTGTGTGTGTGTGTGTGTGTGTGTGTGTGTGTGTGTGTGTGTGTGTGTGTGTGTATGCTTGGAATGGAATCTGTGTACATATAAGACAAGTGACCTGCCATTAAACTGCCAATTTGAAGTGAAGGAATTTCTCGGTACTACTGACTCAGCCAGTATACACACAAGAAAATTAAATCAAAGATCCATCTCTGCTTGCTTAAAAATGGTTGAATGACTCGGAGGTAAGGGTACATGGCTGTAAGTACTTGTACTAGGGAAATGGAGGCAGGTCTATCATGAGACTGATACTGGCCTCAGCTAAATAAAGAGATCTTGTCTCCAGCAGTAGAGAGAAGAGAAGGAGGAAGAATAAGATGAAGAGGGGATAGAAGATGGGCAGAAAGAGGCAGAGAAAATGGTAAAGAGAAGAGGAAAAGGGAGAATGGTAAAGAACAAAAATATTCTTATTTTTTTTTTCTTAAGGCATGAGGGCTAGGGCTATTATCTAAAACTTCAACTAGCTGACAGCCCAAGAAGACATGTAAAACTCATCTTTCCAATGTCACTTTGTTTGAAATGTTGAAATTTTATATGCAGAAAATGTGTGAACTTAAGTGTAACTTTCAGGGAGGAACTGAAATAAAAATGGTAATCACTTCATTTGTTTTTCTTGCTTACCATTTAAGATTTCCTTCATGGTTCTCCTTTTAGGAGATCAAGCAGTGCTGTGCATTGACACTTCACAAAGTGCTTTACAAGACAATGCTTCAAGGTCATTAAAATTAAGAGATGAGTAAATATAAAGATGTACGTAACAGGACAGCTGGTTAGTCTAAGCAGTGTTCAGACTGATGGAAACAGCCACGAAGAAAAAGTATACTCAGGCCTCTATCTTCCTTGCACAGCAAATTACCTTCCATGGATCCTCTCCTCCTTAACTACCAGATGCTCTAGCCCTCCCAGCACACATGGTAAGGAAATCACCTTGCTCCTGACTTGACCTCAAACTGAGACCACAGGCAAAGGAAAACACCCTGCCCCTTGGTTTGACTTGGAGCTCCAAGACTTGGAAATCCCTGCCTCCACGACTCAGCACTATGGCCGGACAATACTGGCTGTGCTGGTTTTTTTTTCCCACTAGCTCACTGCACATGCTCCACTACTTTACTGGGCATGCTCCAAAAACCCTATAAAAGGTATTTCCCACCTCCCAGCCCTCTTCTGTTTCTTCGTATTCAGAGGCGGCTGCTAGTCTATTCTCCCCAATAAATCTTTTCTGTGAGGTTTGTTGGGTAATGTGACTTTGTGGTATTCCTTGGATACCTAAATTGCCAAGATGCCTTTGGGCTGGAAAAGTCCTTACATTGGATTTTTGACTCAGATAGCCTTTCCTGGTGCCTGTGCTCCCCCTTGGGTTCTAAGCCACACCAGGAACTTATACCTCATCAGGTATCAGACACCTGCAACTGACTCAGATTGCAGCTTATCAATCTTGTGAGGTCCCATCCACCAGCAGTAACTTGGTAAAGTTCCCTCTCAGGAAGTGTAAATGTTTCCCTGAGTCTGAGGAAGTGACAGTTGAGCCTCAGGCATCCCACTGATGCTCTTAGAAGTAGAGTACATTCCAGCCATGGTCTTTGTGGTTATGACTGCCCCTCTTCACAGACCCCATATCCCACATATATACCTTCAGAGATGCAATCCCGCAGCTTCTTTGGGCCAAACTGGGCAATTGCTGTCCTTTCTGCCCCTTAAGCTTTTCCACCTCTCACCTTTAAGCTGCCTGTAATCACAGCTTCTTTGTGCTCTCATGGCTTTTAGGATACTGTGTAATTCCATTCCCCATCCTTTCCTGTGTGTGAGACCTCATTAGTGAGCTCAGTTTTTTTGTTGCCTTCTGGAAAACCTTTGGAACCCATGTGAAAGCTCTGGCACCAGGCACCAAGTCTTGGGCCTGTCCCTGAGCCTGCTGAGTGTGGTGATGATCCATCCACTAAATGGTTTGGTCTCATTCAATTCTCCCACTAAATGGTTTGGTCTCATTCAATTCTCCCTGAGTCTTGCCCCCAAATACATTTGCTTTTGCAATCAAATGTGGCCTCAATATCTCTTAGATAACCAATCCAAATGGCTGCTTAACAGCATCCTACATCCCAATATTATTTGGGAGATTTGGATTGGTTTTCTACGGGATTGATGGTTCTGATGAGGATCCAGTATTGATGGTGTTGTGGAAGCCAGAGGCCTCAACCTAGATCAATGATTTATTGCAATGAACATTTCCAAGTAAAGCTGTTTAGCCAAAAGTGTATACTATGTATAAAAGGGTGTACACTGCAGCATCCACAGTCAGATGTGTGTTTAGTTTTTAGTTCTTTTATTTTTGTTGTCTTTGGGGTAGAGAGCAGATATGGAGGGACTGGAAGATGAGTGGGATTAGGGTGCATGACATGAAATTCAGAAAGAATCAAAAAAAGTTTAAAATTTAGGAAAAAGGCTTACTAAGATTTAAAGATTTAAGATTTAAAACCAGCATCTTACACTGCTAATTCCTTCACCTTCATTAAATAGTTCCACTATATTACCTACTTTTTCAACATCACTTTCCATGATGTTCATATAATTCTCAGCAACAACTTCCTCCATAAGGAATGTAGGTAATTCTGACAACATGGGCTAGGGCCCATGTAAACAGTATCCACCAAACTAACACCACCCACTGGGTCAGGGCTGAGTTCGTCCCTGACCATGATTGTAAATGTATCTTTTATTCTCCTGTTGTAGTTGTCTCTAATCTGCTAATCTAGGCATAGCCCTGGAAGTTTCTAGTCTTTACCCAATTTTATTTAGATCAAGAATGTTTTAGCCTCTGATACTTGCTGCTAAATAAGCTCAAACTTTCTTGTTTTTTCTGAACTCTGGCTATATGGTTCAACTCAGCTGCTCTGGTTCAAACTCTTTTCCCCTTTGACTTATTCAGTCTGGCTTTTCTCTCATTCTCTGAATTACTCTGTGTGGCCTCAAACTAACTCTAGCAATCTTTTCTAATATTCTGGGTTCTTCTCATTCTCATGCTTGTTCTTTTTTTTTAACCTGTGTCTAACTTGTTCTCTCTTCATTCTGTCTTTGTAAAACCGTACTGGTAAAACTGCCTCTTTCTCTCTGTGCTGCTTTACTCTCCATCTCAACTTTACTACACTGTTCTCCATGAACTCCACTGTATTCCTGTACTTCTCTCTCTCTCTCTCTCTCTCTCTCTCTCTCTCTCTCTCTCTCTCTCTCTCTCTCTCTCTCTCGTAGCTTCCTTTTCCTCCCTCTTCTTGTGAGAGTTGGGCATATCCTATTCTGTCACATCTTTCTCTGATTCATCACATTGTGTGCTACTCAATTAGACATCACTTTCAAACATGAGTGCTTCCTTCTACAAACTAACTTTATTACCTGCATTGTTTGTGATCAAAGATGAGTACTAAGAGGTATGTCTGTATTCAGCCAGAGGGATTAAAGGTATGTGCTAAAGGCTGAGCCACACCCTAACTAGAAATAAATTCAAATATCCTGTAATCCAGGATCCTGGAGGGAAGTACAGTACCTGGAGCTGTGGCTAGAATTTTAGATACAAATTCATTTACAACCTGCCTCCTGGCCTGTTTCTGTAAGGCTGCCCTTATAATGTTAAAATATATATATATATATATATATATATATATATATATATATATATAATTTATATATATATATATATATATATATATATATATATATATATATATAAACTCTTAAGAGGTCATTCAGAACAAACAAAAAATCCATTTTAATTCCTGGACTGCCCTACAAAGGCCCTCCAACAATATACCAATCTGTATCCCAAGGCCTCAGATGGTCAACAACATTTTAGGATCTGCTTTTCTGAGTTTCTGTGACATTAGTCAAAACTTGAATGCCTAGAGAGGGGACTCCTGACTCTACAGGCAGAAGTCTTAGCAGGCCTTTCAGATGTTCTATGGGAGAAATGAGAAAGCCAGGAAACAAAAATACCCAATCTTAGCTAAGGCCTTTCAGCTGGTTGGTCATAACAACTGCCCTCTGTCCCCATTTCCAAAAGCCTGAGAACCTCCACGTCCCTGTTTCAAATGCAGCCAGGGGGAATCACTGGGCCCAGGACTGCCTGATCCTTAAAAACCTTATAGACCATGTCCAAGATGCCATCTAGAGGGTACTGGGCTGTTGACTACATCTGTGGCATGGGGACATTAGACCCAGATCACCTTTCAGTTGATCTAGGTCTGGCCAGGGACAATTGAGTGAGGTCAGGCTTTCTTGGCCTAACTACTGCCATTTCTATCAGGAAGCCCCTAGTAGTCATCATGGTAACAGGGCAACCTGTCTCCTTCCTTCTGGACACCAGGGTTACCTACTTGTTCCTGAAGACATTCTGGGACCCACCTCTCCTCCTCATTCCCCTACTGTCAGGGTAAGAAGATAGCCTTACCAACATCACCAAAACCCACCACTTAGTTGTATCTTGAAGAGGTATCCCATTACCTGTTCATTCCTAGTGGTACCAAGCTATCCTGTTCACTTGCTGGAAAGGGACCTCTTACCCAAAGTGGGAGCCTTTATTTATTTTGCTCTCCAATTCACTTGACCGTTCCCCACCTCCTTTTTCTCCAAACCGCACAGTCTAACACACCTTTCCCTTTATCAACCTTCCAGTTGGATTACTGAGTATGGGACACCCAAAATCCCTTTTATAGCTAAAACCCTACCAATTATATCACCCAGGCTCAACACTCACCCTCTATTCAGGGAACTTAAGCCTCTTATCTCTGACCTCTTGAGAAAGGACTTTTTGTACACCATGTCTTCTCATTTTACTATCCCCATACTCACAGTTTACAAACCCAAATAGAACCTACCACTTGGTTCAAGATCTCCAACTATTAACTCTGCAGTGGTTCCTCTCCACCTCATAATCCCCAACACCTATACTTTCCTTTCTATTATCCCCACAGGGACCACTCACTTTTCTGTCTTAGACCTCAAAAATGCCTTCTTTTTAATTCCTCTCAATTCTCAGTCAAAAACATATCTTTGCCTTTACTTTGATTGACTCAGACACCCAAGCCTTTTCTACCCAATTCATCTGGACTGTCCTGCCCCAGGGGTTCTTGGATAGCTCACCTCTATTTGGTCAGGCTTTGGCTACTAACTTGCTCTGTCTCTTTCTAAATTTAAGTGTATACAATAAATAGATTATCTCCTCTGAAGTCCATTCCTACAAATTAGCTTGACTGGTACCGTTATTAAACTTTCTGTATGGCTAGGGACATAGATTCCCCTCCTATAAGGTCCAGGTGTCCACCCTTCAGATTTCTTATCTGGACCTAGCTATTAGTTCAACTTATAAGACCATAACCATAGATAGAAAACACTTATTCAGTCCCTCAAAGTTCCTTCCACCAAGGATGAAATTCTATCCTTCTTAGGGGTGTCTGGTTTCTGATGACCTTGGATCTCTTCTTTCTTTCTTCTGACTGTGCTCTATATGAGATAACACTTGGTCCCTTACATAAGTTCCTCTGTGCCCATTGTCATATATTTTCATAAGCTTCAACGGGCTTTCCTAGCCTGAACCACTAATAAACAAGATGAACTAATAGCTTTTACTAGAACCTTTCAACTAGCAAAGGAACTTAGCCACTCCAAACCATGCTTCTGATCTGACTCAAGGTATTGATTTGCATGTCCTAAGGTATGACATATCATTCATTAATGCCACCTACCATATTTGTTTCCAAATTCTAGGATCCACCTCTTCAGATTTTTTTACCTCCACCAGCTTTAACCATTCTTCTATACTCAGTAACTACCCTCTCTCTGGCTCTTGGAGCCTGCTATGGCCTCTGGGGCCCTGCCACATGGGCATTTCTCTAATTACTAAAACACTTACTCCTCTCCTTTTATCAGAACCCCATTTGTTTTCTTGTCTCCTCCCTGTGAGGAGCTGCCTGATAAGTCCTGCAGCTTCTTTAAGCCATTCTGGGCTTCTGAAACCTTGTCACAGAGTCAAACATCACTACCACCCCTTATCCTTCCCACATTTCTCCCTTTGATATCACAGGCCACTTTAGTTCCTTAGAGACACGCTTTGTGGGCACACTAGATTTCTCAGATTGTAATAATAATACATTGACCCTGAGCTCTACCACCCAGCCCTTAAGTCTGAATGTTCACAATCTCTCCATCCTCTGTGGAACTAAAGTCTACCACTGCCTACCCATTGGATGGTCCAGAACTTGTACCCTGGTCTTCTTTTTCCCCAAATTAGGGGTGGTACTCAGAGAATAACCCTTGCCAGGTCTCATTACAGATTTTGCTGTGGTACAGCATGACAAACAAATGGTTTAGGTTCTCACCCCTTCTTTCAGGCCTGGGTATAACTGCTGGTGTCACCACCATTGGGACTATCTACTATTCATTTTCCTCATAGTTCGTCTAGGATCTGCAAATCTCAGATGCAGATTCTCACTTCCCAGGGCCAAAGACTCACTGGCTGCCATGGTGCTACAAAGTTGGTGAGGATTAGATCTACTAACAGGTGAGAAGAGTTGTCTTTACCTTTTCCTCATGGAAGAATGTTGCTACTATGTTGACCCATCAGATATAATATAAAATGAGAACCAACAACTCCAGGGGGATGTCCAAAAAGATAAGGAACAGCTTGATGCCCCTGGCCAATGGATCATTAACAGTCTAATATGGAATTGGATACTCCTCTTCTTCTTCTTCTTCTTCTTCTTCTTCTTCTTCTTCTTCTTCTTCTTCTTCTTCTTCTTCTTCTTCTTCTTCTTCTTTCTTCTTCTTCTTCTTCTTCTTCTTCCTCTTCCTCTTCCTCTTCCTCTTCCTCCTCCTCCTCCTCCTCCTCCTCCTCCTCCTCCTCCTCTTCCTCCTCCTCTTCCTCCTCTTATTTCTTATTCTTATTCTGTTATTCTTATTCTTCTCCTTCAGAATAGTAGTAGCCCTGGCTGTACTAGACTAGAGTTTCAGACCAAGCTTGCCTCAAGCTCACAGAAATAGAGCTGTTTCTACCTTCCAAGTGCTGGGATTAAAGACATCTACCACCACGCCGAGCTTGAATACTGTTTTTCTTAACCTCTTCTCTTCATTTCCCTAATCCTACTAATTGCAGCCTATCTTATAAACTTCTTGTTTAGACTTCTTCAACAACAGATCGCAAACATTTCCAACCAGACCTTAATCAGTTGTATTACAGGGTCATCTTGGATTATACACTGATGGTGAAAATCAAACTTTAATGCCTGTATACAACAGGATATAGTTTAATGATGATGTTGTTCTCTTTGCTGACTTCTGATTAGTTATTAATAGTAAACAAAAAAGAGGAAGAAATGTAGGGAAAAGGAACAAGGGAAAAATACCCAAAGCTTGAGACCAGGGCCAAGAGAAAAATAACCTAGCACCTGGCTTGACCTTGAGCTTCAGAGACTTGGAAATCATTGTCCTTGTATTCAGCAGTAATGGCCAAACAATACTATATTTTTCCATTGTACATTTCTCCTACTCGCTATACACTGGGCATGTTCCAAAAACCCTATAAAAAGCCTTCCCCTTTGTCCAGCCCTCTGCTGTCTCTTCCCATTCAGAAACAGCTGTTACTCCTGTTCTTCCTCCTCATAGAGCCCTTGTGTGAGTTTTGTTTTGTGGTATGTCTTTGTGGTATACCTTTGCTCCTGACTGCCAACATGCTCTTGCATACTTGCTTTGAGTTCATCTTCTGCCCATGTCCTGGTTGACTTGGTTCCTCATGCTCATCATGATCACAGTACTCTAAACTTTTGTAACTGACTTCTTATCTAGTACACTAGGGTTATATCTTTTCCTCCCTTCCTTCCTTCCTTTTTTCCTTCCTTCCTTCCTCACTTCTTTTTTTCCTTCTTTCTTTCTAGTTTGGTTGTTATTGTTTGTGTCTTTAACTTTGTTTCTTCTGGACCTTTAAATCTTGATATTAGGCTTCTGTAGCCAGTTCTGAACTATCACATTGATTTTATTTATTAAGAACACTTCTACCAAGCTGACATGGGACAAAGACAAAGGAAATGGGTTGCTTTGCAGGAATAGGACATTGGCCAAGGACAAGGAAGTGGGCTTCAGGCAGGAATCTGACATTAGACTAGAACAAAGAAGTAATTTCAGGTAAGAATCTAAATATTAGGCTACAACAAAGAAATAATCTCAGGCAGGAATCTAAATATTAGACTAGAACAAAGAAGCAACTTCAGACAAGAATCTAAATTTTAAGCTAGAACAAGGAAGTAGGCCTCAGACATGTAAATGACCTTGGGCTAGAATAGAGAAGTAGGCTCAGATACTTTGGTCATCCTGATAAACCTCTAGAAACTGTGATCTCGGGAGTGTTCAAGTAATTGGGTTCTATGCCCTGCTTTTCCTTTGACTTTTTGTGCTTATTGTATTGCTTGTTCCTTGACTATTTGTATCTAATGTATTGCTAGACCCTCAACCTAGAACTGACCTTAATACATGCATGTAATCAAAATGGTATAAAGGTATAAAGGAAGAGGGGGTATAGGATAGGGTGTTTTAGGGAGGGGAAATGGGGAAAGGGGATGACATCTGTACTGTAAATAAATAAAATATCTAATAAAAATAAATAAATAAAGAAGGAAAGAAAGAAAGGGAAAAAAGGAAAAAGGAGGACAAAAATCTTCCAAGAATAATTTTCTTTTTTAAAAAAAAAGAACACTTCTTCCGAATTAGGAATGCTTCATAGTATTTGTTTATGGTCAATAACACATTTGGATAGCATAGGCACAAATGAGACAGAAATATAGACATAAAAATAAGAATGTATGAGCTATATAGATTATTGGGCCCCAGGGATTTAAGGCCAGTCTAGGTAATACAGTGGGACTAGATCTGTTAAAGTTAAAAATAAAAATAGGAAACAAATTAAAACCCACTAGAGCACCCTGTTTTTCCATTTATACAAATCAGCATGAAAAAGTTAAAAATCTTTTACTGTTCTCAAAAGAAAGATATATGAAGGTGGCTTTAGCAATGTGCACTATAATTCCAATAATTTATAATGACACAAGATAAACCTGAAATAGGTGATTCAATACTAATATACTATGTGTCATGGTTTGAATAAGAATGGCCACCATAAGTCATGTGTTTGAATGCTTGGCTCACAGGGAGTGGCACTATTAGGAGGTATTGCCTTTGTTAGAGTAGGTATGGTCTTATTGGAAAAAGTGTTTTACTGTGAGGGTGGAATTTGAGGTCTCCTATGCTCTAGCTATGTCCAGTGTGGCACACAGTCTCTCTGCAGCATGCAGATCAAAATGTAGAACTCTTAGCTCCTTCTCCAGCACCTTGTCTGCCTGCTCACTGCCATGGTTTCTGTCATGATGACAATGGATTGAACCTCTGAAAGTGTAAGTCAGTCCCAATTAAATATCTGCGTTTATAAGAGTTATCTAAGTCATGATGTTTCTTCACAGCAATAAAACCATAACAAAAACACCATGTAATATGCTCTAGAAAATATAAACAGTGACCTTGGGTAGAGGGTCAGAAATCACATCCTAGCCTGAAATTCCTTTTAATGGTTAACAGTAAATATTTCCATTCTATATAAAATCTAGACTATTCACCTGAGGAATTCTGTTTTAAATCACATAATTAATTTTAAAAATAATTTTTTTATTTATTTATTTTGTGTAAGTACACTGTAGCTGTCTTCAGACACCCATATGAGGGCATCAGATCTCATTATGGATGGTTGTGAGCCACCATGTGGTTGCTGGGATTTGAACTCATGACCTCTGGAAGAGCAGTCAGTGCTCTTAACCACTGAGCCATCTCACCAGCCCGAAAAATAATTTTTAATGTTTTCTTTATTTAATAACAGAGTGGTGGTGCTGAGTAAATAAGAATGAAACAAAAAACAGAAAACATATCCATTGGCTCCTGGAAGTTATGGAGGGGGTGGAGGTATAAAAGTCACAATAAAGAAAAGGAAGTAAGGAAGACTTGCTCACAGTTAATGCTACTTACATAGGTTGTCTTGAACAATGAATTACCATAGATTAATCCCTTGACTTAAATTCTTACTATGTGATGAAATAATGTGTTGTTTACATTTTCCACAATTTCATAGCAATTTTCATATTATAGCTGAGGATATTGACAGGCATAGAAATAAAGTAATTTGTCCAGGGGCACAAGGATAGTAGGTAGCAGAAGTGAAATTAGAATTTAGGCTGGCTCTGCACCCAGTCACACAACACCCAGTGGAAGCTCAATTTCCAGGTGCTCTAACATGCCCAGGATCACAGGTGAGGAAGCTACAACATCTACCCAAACACTGGGTGTAATTGAGATCCCCCCCCACACACACACACACACAATCCAGGAACTCAGGAACCTGCATCTGGAGAGTGGTACGGGTTCCTTCCAGTCTGAGCCTGTGCCCTGAGCAGACCTTGGGCACTGGCTTTGCACCCAGTTTCATAATACCTAGAGGAAACTTGACTCCCAGGTGATGTAACACGCTTAGAATCACAGGCAAGGAGGCCACAACATCTGCCACACCTAGAGTAACTGAGTCCCCCAGAATCCAGGGATGTAGGAACCCTTGCCCAGCCAGGGGCATGGGTTCCTCCCAGTCTGAACACAGGATTGCAAGATCACAGGATTACTAAGGAAGCTGTACTCCCAGGAGATCAGACACACCCAGGAGCACTGGAGCTCTGACACACTCAATATGACAGCTGAAGCCACAACATATTTCCCAATACCCAGTGCAACCTCCACAGGAACTAGGGAAACATTAAACCCCACCCACCCAGAGGCACAGGTTCCTTCCAGCTTGCACCTGTGGCTGAAGCAAACCCAGGGGTGTGGCTCCCCACCCAGAGAAAGCTTGACTCCCAGGAGCTCTGATAAAACAGATCTCAGGATCTGGGTCACACCAGTATTTCAGGATTCTAGAAGCAGCTAGACTCCCAGAAGTTCTGACATACTCAGGATCTCAGGATCACAGGATATCAGAATCACAAGAACACAGAGACTGGACTCTGAGGAGTTCTAACACAACCAGAATCACAGGAGGGACAGGCTTTAGTCAGAGACAGCAAGGGCAGGTAGAACCAGAGATAACCAAATGGCAAGAGGCAAGTGCAAGAACATAATCGACAGAAACCAAGGCAACTTGGCATCATCAGAACACAGTTCTTCCACCACAGCAAGTCCTGGATACCCCATCACACAGCAAAAGCAAAATTCAGAATTAAAATCACTTCTCATGATGATGAAAGAGGACTTTAAGAAGAACATAAATAACTCCCTCAAAGAAATACAGAAGAACACAAGTAAACAGGTAGAAGCCCTTAAAGAGGAAACACAAAAATACCTTAAAGAATTAAAAGAAAATACAAACAAACTGGTGAAGGAATTGAACAAAACCATCCAGGATCTAAAAATGAAAATAAGAACAATAAAGAAATCACAAAGGGAGACAACTCTGAAGATAGAAAACCTAGGAAAGAGATCAGGAGTTATAGAAAGAAGCATCACCAACAGAATACAAGCGATAGAAGAGAGAATCTCAGGTGCAGAAGATACCATAGAAAATATCAACACAACAGTCAAAGAAAATGCAAAAACTTCCTAACCCAAAACATCCAGGAAATCCAGGACATAATGAGAAGACAAAACATAAGGATAATAGGTATAGAAGAGAGCAAAGATTCCCAAATTAAAGGACCAGTAAATATCTTCAACAAAATTATAAAAGAAAACTTCTTTAACTTAAAGAAAGACATGCCTATGAACATACAAAAAGCCTATAGAACTCCAAATAGACTAAACCAGAAAAGGAATTCTTCCTGTCACATAATAATCAAAACACCAAATGCACAAAACAAAGAAAGAATATTAAAAGTAGTATGGGAAAAAGGTCAAGTAACATACAAAGTCAGACACATCAGAATCACACCTGACTTTTCACCAAAGACTATAAAAGCCAGCAGATCCTGGGTAGATGTCATACTTACCCTAAGAGAACACAAATGCTAGCCCAGCAAAACTCAAAATTAGCATAGGTGAAGAAACCAAGATATTGCATGACAAAATAAAATTTACACAATATTTTTCCACAAATCCAGCCCTACAAAGAATAATAGATGGAAAACTCTAACACAAGAAGGGAAACTACACCTTAGAAAAAGCAAGAAAGTAATATTCCTAAAAGAAGATAGCCACACAAACATAATTCCACCTGTACCAACAAAAATAACAGGAAGCAACAATTACTTTTTCTTAATATCTCTTAACATCAATAGACTCAATTCCTCAATAAAAGACATAAACTAACAGACTGGATATGTAAACAAGACCCAGCATTTTGCTGCACACAGGAAATACACCCCAGTGACAAAGGCAGATACTACCTCAGAGTAAAAGGCTGGAGAAAATTTTTCCAAGTAAATGTTCCCAAGAAACAAGCTGGAGTAGCCTTTCTAATATTGAATAAAATCAGCTTTCAACCAAAAGTTATCGAAAAAGATAAAGGACACTTCATACTCCTCAAATGTAAAATCTACCAAGATGAACTCTCAATTCTGAACATCTATGCCCCAAATGCAAGGGCACCCAAATTCATAAAAGAAACTTTACTACAGCTCAAAGCATACATTGCACCTCACACAATAACAGTGGGAAACTTCAACACCCCACTCTCATCAATGGGCAGATCATGGAAACAGAAACTAAACGGAGACACAGTGAAACTAAGAGAAGTTATGAACCAAATAGATTTAACAAATATCTATAGAACTTTTCATCCTAAAACAAAAGAATATACCTTCTTCTCAGTACCTCATGGTCACTCTTCAAAAATTGACCGTATAATTGGTGAAAAACAGGCTTCCACAGATACAAAAAGATTGAAATAATCCCATGCATCCTGTCAGATCACCACTGACTAAGGCTGATCTTCATTTCCAAAAAGAAGTGGAAAACGTATATATACATGGAAGCTGAACAACACTTTACTCAATGATAACTTGGTTAAGGAAGAAATAATGAAATAAATTAAAGACTTTAAATTTTAATGAAAATGAAAGCACAACATACCAAAACTTATAGGACACAATGAAAGCAGTGTTAAGAGGAAAACTCATAGCTCTGGGTGCCTCCAAAAAGAAACTGGAGAGAGCATACACTATTAGGTAGACAGTATACTTGAAAGCTCTAGAACAAAAAGAAGCAAATATACCCAAGAGGAGTAGTGGATGGCAGGAAACAATCAAACTCAGGCCTGAAATCAACCAAGTAGAGACAAAAAGAACTATACAAAGAATCAACAGAACCAGGAGCTGGTTCTTTGTGAAAATCAACAAGATAGATTAAACCCTTAGCCAGACTAATCAGAGGGCACAGAGACAGTATCCAAATTAATAAAATCAGAAATTAAAAGGGACACATAATAACAGAAAATGAGGAAATTAAAAAAATCATCAGATGTTACTACAAAAGCCTACTATACTCAACAAACTGGAAAATCTGGATGAAATGGAGGATTTTCTAGACAGATACCATGTTTCAGAGTTAAATCAGGATCAGATAAACCATCTAAACACTTCCATAACCCCTAAAGAAATAGCAGCTGTCATTAAAATCTCCCAACCATAAAAAGCCCAGGATCAGATGGTTTTAGCTTATAATTCTATCAGACCTTCAAAGAAGAACTAATACCAATACTCTTCACACTATTTAACAATATAGAAACAGAAGGAACCATACCCAGTTGGTTCTATGAAGCCACAATTACACTTATGCCTAAACCACACAAAGACCCAACAAAAAAGAGAACTTCAGACCAATTTCCCTTATGAATATTGATGCAAAAATACTCAAAAAATTTTTCACAAACTGAATCCAAGAACACATCAAAACACTCATCCATCATGACCAAGTCGGCTTCATCTCAGGGATACAGAAAATCCATCACTGTAATCCACTAAATAAACTAAGTCAAAGGAAAAAAACCACATGATCATTTCATTAGATGCTGAAAAATCATTTGACAAAATTCAACATCCCTTCATGTTAAAAGTCTTGGAAAGATCAGTAATTCAAGACCCATACCTAAACATAGTAAAAGCAATATACAGAAAACTAGTAGCCAACTTCAAACTAAGTGGAGATAAACTTGACGTTCGCAGCAAACCATTGGACTAAGCACAGGATCCCCAAAAGAAGAGTTAGAGAATGAACTGAAGGAGCTGAAGGGGTTTGCAACTCCATAGGAAGAACAACAATATCAATCAACTAGATGCTCTCCCCACCCCCAGAGCTCCCAGAGACTAAACCACCAATGAGTACACATGGAGGGACCCCTGGCTCCAGCCACATATGTAGCAGTGGATGGCCTTGTCGAGCATCAATGGGAGGAGAAGCCCCTTTGTCTTGTGAAGGGTTGATGCCCCAGTGTAGTGGAATGCCAGGGTGGGGAGGCAGAAGTGGGTGGGTGGTTGAGGGAATAACCTCATAGAAGCAGACGATGGTGGATGGGTTAGGGCGTGTCCAGGGGGGAAATTGGGAAGGAGGATAACATTTAAAATATAAATAAAGAAAATATCCAATAAAAAGAAAGAAATTAGAACTTAGGCCCATCCATTCAGTAATATTGCCTTTCTCCACTTTTACCAGAATGAACAGGCAGTACAAAGGATCAGATTTGGGGTATACATGGCTATGTATATGATACATGTTTTCTATATATAAAAATGCATTTTCATTGAAAAATAGAATTTGAATTAGGAGAGTTGTGCATGTATTACTTTTAAAATTCCGAAATATGCAAATGCAAAACAAGAAACAGAAATCTTCTTTCAAATCCTTCTACTATGAGCCAGTTAGTCTTTATCATTTTTAGCCACTCTTTATAGCCTGTAAATAAATATAAATTAAAGATCATGGACTTTTAAAGGGCTCTACTGTGGATCTGTCAAACTACCAGGAAAATATTTCCATCTAGTATACTACATCACAATGAAACACCATTATTAGAGTATTTATTAACTGGATTATCACTGAAATGATTAAGTTTCTATAATGGAAATCTCCATCTTGAATAAATAAAGCATTTTATTCTGTAAATAGTCTCTTAATAGTTTGTATCTTATGCTTAAGAAAACAGCTACAAGTTTACACTGGATAGGGTTACATTTACATTAGTACCAATAGCATTGAAAAGCATATTAACATAAATATATCAAAATCTTCATGAATAAAAAATACTTTAAAAATACAACAAGATTGCAAAATCAAAACTGTCTTCATATTTAGTTCTTAGATCAATATGATCACAATATAAACTGAAGCAAATTTTAGTTATCTATTTTCAGTAATATAGGCAAGAATGAGACAAAGTCATTCAGATAGTAGAAAAAATCCATAATAATGATGAATATTTGATAAACGGTGACATTTGATAACACTAAAGAGATCTCCTATGCAAAAGATAGAACCACTTCATAAAACCTCAATGAATAAAGCAACATGATCTAGACAACAGATATCTATGCATATGAGTGAAGATGAAGAGAAAGCACAAAAGTAGACTAAATTAACAAATTGTAAAATATGACAATTCCTTTGAACAGTGATGAAAATAGACATCAACTCGTAGAAGCACATGCTAATCACCTAGAAAGTAATAAACTTTGATCAAATGCCTTCATAGTTATGCTATCTACTAGCATAAATTTGATCAAACATGTAAATTAAATCCTATCATTTCTAGAAGAAAACATATGGAAATTATATGAAGACCTCTGAGTGTGGAGGAACTTTGCTTTCAGATGTCCATTGTTTTTTATTCAAAATGAGGAAGATGTTATCTGGACCACATCCCTGGTATTTGACAGCTAGCAGATGAAGAAAGCTGTGCTATGCTCTCAGATATGGTCTTGGCACATGAGGAGCTACAAAATTCCTCTGCTCTGAACTGTGGTGGAGCTGGAGACAGAGCAGGCATTGTTGACAAAATCCTTGTTGATGTGCAAAGTTGGAGTGGCTTGCTTGCCAGGGTACCAGTCCAGCTCCTATAACATGAACAAACTCTTTTTATGCTAAGGCTCTTATAACCTATAAATAAATATGAATTAAATAGAGTTAAATATAAGTTACATAGATAAACATAAATCACATAGAGGTG
Source organism: Arvicanthis niloticus (assembly GCF_011762505.2). Classification (NCBI taxonomy): domain Eukaryota; kingdom Metazoa; phylum Chordata; class Mammalia; order Rodentia; family Muridae; genus Arvicanthis; species Arvicanthis niloticus. Next base: position 1,928,614 of record NC_047679.1, read on the forward strand.
AGCTTAAAGTCTTGGCAGTCCTCCCTCCCCACTGTTCCAGTACAGGTAGCTGGCAGGACTGGAAGGAGATGGAGTCAAGCACTATCATGGTAGACTGTTGGGAACCACACGAGCCCCACGTTCGGGTGGCCTGAGCAAAATGTTGAGGCCCCTGCTATCCCACGTTTGGTGACCACTGTATCCCAGCCCAAGCTGCCGCTCCGGTTTGCGGGTCAGGGTTCAGCAAGAGAGAGAGTGAGGATGGACTCGAAGAATGGAGACCAGACAGAGAGTTTGTTTCAATCGTGTTTATTCTTCAGTCTCTCTTTCTAGTCCAAGTCCCAAGTCTTGAGTTCCTAGTCCCTAGTTTCTAGGCCCTAGTGCCTCCAAGTTCCAAGTTCTTTCTCCAAGTGTTAAGTGCCTACTACCTAATAGTCTGCTGCAAGTTGTTCTCTCTAAAGTGTCTCCTACCTAATGTCAAGTAATCTGTTACTTTCTTCTGTCTGCCTCTATCCTTTTATATGTCTCACTTCTAAGCCATGCCTTTTGGTCACACCTTTAATCATGCCCTTAGGTCTTGTCTCTAAATCTGATCTCTACACTTCTAAGTCACACTCTTGAATTACACACCTTTAATCTCACACACCTTTAATCTCAAGGTATCTAAACCAAGATTATCAGAGTGTGCTCAGCTGTTGTAGGCTATTGTAATCCAAGTCTCATGTCAGGGTATATGGCTCAAGATGGCTGCAAAGCTGATAGCCGCTTTCTGCTAAAAGTCGGCCCCCAACAGTAGACATTGCAGTAGTCTAAGAGGTCACATGGCAACTCTAGGTTTTGGATGTTCTACAATTCCAATGACCTGAGAACTGGCATGAACAGACCCTCTATCTTCTACTCAGGCCCCTTCTTGATAGTTTGTCCAACTTGCTTGTCCCAAGTATGACTGCACATCAGAATAGGTAGTGGGTTCATCAGGAGGCAGATGACAGAGATGGAACTTTTGAACTTAAAGTCTAGGTGTAATGTTAAAAAGTAGCATACAGGACTTGTTAAAAGAAAAAGTTTCTACTTGAAACAATAACTATAAGCCACAATGATATTACTGAAAATAATTAAGTAAAAGTGCAATTATTAATACTAACAAAATGAGTCCTTGAGATAGACATCTTGTTGCATACCTGTAATCCCAACACTGTGGAGGCTACATCCAAAAAATACAGGAAATAAATAATTACAGGCTGGCAAAAACAAGGGAAATACACATAAACATAGACACTAAGACCACCAACATTAAAAAACAGAAATAAAAAACACCTATTTTTAATTAATATTAAGTTATTAATATTATATAACATTATAATATTATTAACATTATATAATTATATTATAATATATTATAATGTTATATAATATTAATAATATTATATTAAGTTATTAATATCTCTCAACATTCATGGACTCATTTCCTGAATAAAAAGACACAGCCCTACATAATGGATGCAAAAAACAGGATCCATAATTCTGCTGCATACGAGAAACACAAAGACTCAACAAAGAAAGAATTCAAACCAATTTTTCTTATGAACATCGATGTTAAAATACTCATAAAACAAATCCAGGAACACATCAAAAACATTATCCACCATGATCAAGTAGGCTCCATCCCAGGGATGCAGGAATGGTTCAATATACAAAAATCAATCAAAGTAATTCACCATATAAACAAGCTGAAGTTAAAAAAAAATCACATGATCATCTCATTAGATGCTGAAAAAGCCTTTGACAAAAGCAAACACCCCTTCATGTTAAAAGTCTTGGAAAGATTAGGGATACAAGGCACATACCTAACATAATCAAAACAATATATAGCAAGCCAGTAGCTAACATCAAACAAAATAAAGAGAAACTTAAAGTAATTCCACTAAAATCAGGGCCAAGAAATAACTGGCCCAACTAGAATCCCATCTCATGGGTAAGCACCAGTCACTGCCACTATTAATGATACTCTGTTATGCTTGCAGACGGGAGTCTAGCAAGGCTGTCCTCTGAGAGGCTCCACCCATCAGCTGACTCAGACAGATGCAGATACCCACAGCCAAACATTGGATGGAGCCTGGGGACTCTTATGGAAGAGCAGGGGAAAGGACTGAGGCCTCCAAAGGGGATAGGAACTCTACAGAAAGACCAATAGAGTCAAGTAACCTGGACCCTTGGGGCTCTCAAAGACTGAACCAACAACCAAAGAACATATACATGGACTAGACCTAGGCCTCCTGGATATATGTAGCATATATGCAGCTTGGTCTTCACTTGGGTCCTGAACAACAGGAGCAGGGGTATCCCAAAAGCTGTTATTTATCTGTGGGATAAGTTCTTCTAGTTGAGCTGCCTTGTTTGGCTTCAGTGGGAGATGATGCGCCTAGCCCTACAGAGAGTTGATGGGCCAGGATGGAAAGGATAAGGGGTTTGGAGCTCCACCCTCTCAGAGGAGAAGGAAAAAGGAGATTGTGGGATGGGGTAACCAATGGGGGAGGGGGCTGCAATTAGGATGTAAAGTGAATACATTAAAAGAAAAGACAAGGAGAATAAGGAACTTGAGAAAAACAAAAGCAGACAGACAGACAGACAGACAGACAGACAGACAGATAGATAGATAGATAGATAGATAGATAGATTAAATAGACAAATAGATAAATAACAAGCAAGGTCAGGGGAGACAGTTTAGTTAGTGAAGTCAGTCCTCACAAGAACCTGAATCAATCTGAATTATCCGTGTGAAAAAGCCAGTTACAATAGCAGGAGCTTATAATCTTAATGCTGGGGAGGTGGAGACAGACTGATCCTCAGAATTTACTGACCAGGTAGAGATTTACAGGGAAATGAGAGGACCTGCCTCAAAAAAACAAAGGTGGACAATGCCTGAGAAATGTCATCGAAAGCTGGACTTTGGCTTCTATATGCACATGTAAGCACATGGACTGTTCCGCACATGAGAACACATGTACATATGTAAAAATACGAGAAAAAACAAACAAACAAATAAAAATAAAAATAAAAAAAACATTAATTCCCTGTTTTAATTATCTTTGCAAATCACTGCCCAATCCTATTCTACTATGGATAAGATATATAAAGCAAATTTAGATGCAGCAAAAGAAAGCTTTCTGGCTATCTTAAAAGGTAAAACAAATATCAGGCAAAAAATTGGCAGACAAACCCAGAATTCCATCCAAATATAAAATCATATTAACCAAACAATCAACTTTGAAGGCCAGTTAATGAGGACAAAAAAAATAACCTCATTCTTCCTCTAAACATTAATTATTTCAAATTAAAATAACCCCAATTTTCTGTGGTTGTGGCTTTTCTTTATCTTGGCTCTCTCACCTAGAATTATAGTGAACATAAAAAGTCATTTGGACATTCTCAGAACTTGACTAACATTGTACATTGCAATTTACCCTTGAGGGTGAACCCTGATGCTGACCATACATTCCCACTCCACTGCTTTCTGCCACATTTTTTTTTTTTTTTTGTACTCCACATTGTCTTGGAACTGTGGGACTGTCCTGTGTGGGCCTGGGGCTAGGTTTAAGCTGCTCTGTGGGCAATAATATCTGCTTTCTTCCCAGGAGACTCCTAATCTTCACACTACTGAAGGGAGACTGGTTAAATTTCCCCCAAGTCATTTGGAAAAATGGTCATGAATGAGGAGAGTTTAACTGGTCCTAAGTGGTAAAGGATCACAGATTTCTGGCTGGAGTCTGAAAAACCTTACGCCAGCTAGGAGATTAGGTCTATTTAGTTGCCAGTTGAGGAAAATTTTATTAAATTATGTTTACCAAAACATGTGTCTTATCTAACTTATTATTTGCTTTGCTTTAAGTACATTCAAATTCATTTAACTTGGGGTTATACAAGTCTTGTCTAAATACACTTTGATTAAATATATAGTTAAATTGACACTAATTTAACAAACATGGTATTTTGAATGTATTCTGTGTATGAAAGTCACTTTTATTTGACAGGGAGATGAAGGGAGGGAGGAAAGAAGGAAAGAATAAAAGAAAAGGAAAAAGAAAAGAAAACATACACAATCAAGTGATACATTCTGCACAGAGGAGAGTTTTCCAATAAACTACCACAGTAAACTTGCTTCTGCCTCAGGCAAAATCTATTAATCAAAACATTTCCCTGCTGACTTGGAAATCAAAGGCAAGTGTGTTGCTGCTTCTAGCCTAAGCTGAAATGGGCAGTCAAAGCTTGACTTTCCAGTCCTATGATCTAGGAAGAACTGCTTGGCAGCAGTGGAAGACCTGCTGTCTTTCTGGGCATCTGAGATTATACTGAATTTTCTATCCAAATATATGTCAAGGGATTTATCCATGTTTATTCACTGATGGTTTCTGAGCAAACGAGTGACAGGTAGGGCCTTGGCATTTTTGGTCTCCTAGGAATGTTCACAATAATAATTGAGACGCTCCCTTGATTTGCAGGGTCTCCACAGTTCTCCTGACCTCCCTCACTGCTTTTACTCTTCTCTTCAGTTAGTGCATGAGATCAGAGGCTTCAGACATGGGAAAATGTGAGTAATGAAAGATCTCAGTAATTTTTATCTTCTACAGAAGTTGCATTTATATACATTTCACTTATGATTCAAACCTATACTAAGACAAGTACAAGTAAGTCAGCTCCTGAAACCCCAACTTACAGTTGATAATCTATCACAGCTATTGAATGGTTTACCCACTTCACTCTTCCTACATTTGTCTACATATTCATTCAGTGAACAGATAAAAGGCACCAGTTGTAGTATTTCAGCTTGATGCTATATTCTGAAATTTCAAGATCAGTCAGTATACAAAGCCTTCTTAGTTATACCTAAAATCTCTTTAAATTGGCAAATGAGAGACTCAGCAATAGGACAATTCCAAAGAAATATATGTCATAAGATACAATAATTACAGTTACAGTTAAACTTCTAAAAACTAAGGACGAGGTGAGAAAAAGGTGACCCATTACAACAATATCAACTTGAATGATAAGAGATTTCTCATTCAAAACCAGAAAGGCCAGAAAGAACCATTAAATGAAAAGAATTGCCAGCAGTCAACTTAACATCTAGCCAAATAATCATTTAAGAATTAAGAGAATATAAAACAACTGAAATACAATGTTCTTTCCTCATTAATTGTATGAATATGTTGATGTTGATGACTGAATAAAACTTATAACATTATGTTAAGCTCAAAAGCAATGATATTTAAAAGTCACAAACATTTAAAGGGCCTCAAGTGAAGTTTCTACACTTCACTCAAAGTAGTAAAATACTTCACCCTACACCTCCCATCACTTTGGCCTGGGGAAGCCAGAAGAAAAACACCCAAACACTTACACTCTGGCTAGCCAGTCTTCGGTGGTTGAAAGAAAGACACTCAAGCATCTGCCAAGGGCACCATTACAATTGATGAATATGTGATGGAGAGATGAGAAAGATGGAATACGCTGTAGAGAGTTAGAAGAGGCCAAGGGGTTCTTACACTGTGAAGAATGGTAGATCTGGAGATCAGCAACTCGAGGAACAGGCAGATATGAGGAGGCCATGGAGAGATCCTGGCCCTGGCTGCTATCAAAAGCTATGTCTGTGTCTATGGTCCTATCGCATCTGGGGTCTGTGACGATGTCTGTGCCCCAAGTTACCACCAAAGGCCAAAGTGATGTCCATAGTCTGGGCTACTACCAGAGACCATGTGGCTATCTGAGGGCCGTGCTGATGAAATGGAACATGCTGATCTGAATAACCTGAACTGCCACCTGAGGCCCTGGGAGTATCTGGGCCCAGGCTGCTGCCTGGGGCCAAGTCTGACTGGTGGCTCCTCCAAAGGGGTTGGGTTACATCTCCCGGTCTGACCTCTGTAGCACTCTAGGCTCTGGCTGACTCCACTCTACTGCTGTTGCTGTTCTTGGTAGTCATCCCATAGTATTGGCATCTCCCATATGCTGAGGTCTTTTGATGCAATGAGACATCACCAATAGCCTCTCATAGGCTCTCTTCATGATGCCAAGCCTCAACTCCTTTGCATGAACCTCTCAATCCTGAGTGATCAACTGTAACTGAGGCTGCACCTTCACCAGTAGCTTTTCCTGGCCTCTTACAATGACAAACCTTAGCTGTTCTCCATGACCCACCCCTTTATGCCTTCAAAACCAGTACCACCTGGGTGATTCTTACACATTACCAAGTCTAGCTGCTAGCATGAGGTCGACCTCTGGAACACAGCTTCTTTGTGCTCTCAGAAAACATTTTCTAGAAGATTTCACTTCAGTGATGCTGGTATCTTCTTAATCATTGATAATTTCTTACCTCTAGATAACTAGCATCAATTGTCCCAGTAACCCCTTCTATGCATGACTTCAAAGCCAGTGTCACATGGCCAAAGCTGCTGAGTTCTGTTGGTTGCTAGGGCTAGAACATGCCCCCCTTATTCTGTTACATCTTCACCAGCTTTCTGTTTTCAATGGTTTCCTTCACTGCTTAAGCTTGGATGTCCTGTAACAGCTCTGTAGACTGACCTTGAGCTCAGAGATCTGCATGCCTCTGTGTCCTGAGTACTGAAATTAAGAGTGTGTACTACCATGCTTGGACTTAAGCTTTTCTTTAATTCCTTTTACAAGATCTGTATAAGTTCTGGATTGCAGATCATTTCAGATATAATCAACTTGACAACTGAGATCACAATCCATTCTTTGTCAATTTGACACACAATTATAAATTTTATAAATAAATAAAAACCATAATCAAATCATAATAATATCTAAGATAAATATAACTCTATCCCTCTTTTAACTGCTAACTGTTTTAACTCATAAACAATAAACTTGGCTGGGTGGGATCTTGCCCCAAGGTTACCACTCCCTTAATTCCATTAAATATCCTTAAATACAGGATTTAGGTCCAGTTCATGACCTGGTGCCCCTTTAATCCTTGAATCATATATTTTGTATCTTTCATTTCTAAGCTTGCTATGCTTGATCAAAATGTTCTTCATAAGAGTGAACCACTAGGCAGAGTCTATGGTAGGCTGTTTTGAGATTTCCTTTGCCAGTGCAATTAATCTAAATTGTTTCACTTTAGCCTCAGGAAGATTATTCAGACATGGGAAAAAAGCAGTCATCTTCTTCGTTCTTCACCAAAATATCACAACAACAATATCTGAGCCACATACTAAAATTTTTCTCCTCTGAAACCTCTTGAGCCAGGCCCCAACAGTTCAAATCACCCTCGTTACAACTGTCTTCCAAGCTTCTTCTAGTATGGCCCATTAAATCCACTTAAAACATTACAGTGTTTTTCAAAATCCCACAATCCACATCCCTCCAAACAAAAACATAGGCCTATCACAACAATATTCAAATCCGTATTACCAGCTTCTGTTTTAGTTAGTGTTTTATTGCTATGAAGAGACACCATGACCAAGGAATCTCTTATAAAGGCAAACAATTAATTGGGACTGGTTTACAGTTTCAGAGATTCAGTCCACTTTCATCATGGCAGGAAGCCTGGCACCTTGCAGACAGACATGGTGCTGGTGAAGTGTAGCCTGTAGTTTCTACTACTCTGCTTTAAGTTCTGGGTGGACTGCACTACCAGCCACTGCCTTGGTTCCTTTAGATCTGAGAATGAACGACTGAAATACACACACACACACACACACACACACACACACACACACTTCATTTTTACTCTGCCTTATGGTTCAGCAGCTGGGCTGTCTCGCGGTTAGCATGCCTCTTCCTTTACTCCTTGCTCAACACTCTAAATCTGCCCTTAGCTTAGTTGTCTAGTTAGCTCATTTGGTAGCACATGAGAGTCTTAATCTCAGGGTCACAGTTTTGAGCCCCATGTTAGGCACCATCAGTTGTGTGTAGTTTTGTCTACACCAATTTGAGCTCCCATCGAATTGCAAGCACATGCCTGTCTAGGAGCTATCTTGGATCTGTGGATAGAAAACACACACAGGCCAGGTACTTTTGAAATGCCTTAGATGACTTAATGACTGGGCACTCCTAAATCTTCCCTTGCTACCTCAGGCCCAGTCAGGGAAGTGACCAGAGGTCACTTACCCAAAAACTTACATGGCTGGTTAGTTTTATCTCCTCCACTACTGCATCTCCTTCTCTTCTCTCTCCCCATCTCTCCTGATTCTCCTGTGTCCTACCTGTGCAACTCTCAGTGTCCTGCCCAATGCTCAGTCATTGGATATTGGCATCTTTATTGACAAATCAAAATCTAATTGTGGGTAAGGACCTTCAGCATCAGTAAACTGATTTCTGATCAAATCATCAGAACCACCCTCTACACTGAAGAAGCTGAGAATTCTACATATTGGTTTGAAGGCAGCCAGGAGAAAAAATTGATTCTATCCTAGATGGAGCTTGAGCACTAGGAGACCTCAAAACTCCCTCCCACAGGGACAAACTTCATCCAACAAGGCCATACCTCCTAATAGTTCCACTCCCCATGAGCCAAGCATTTAAACACAAGAGTCAATGAAGGACAAGAAGCCTGGTTGAGGCTCAGATAATCTGAGCCACTTGGAAAAAACAGTCTGTAATTTGTTAAGTTACCTGCAGGTTATGAAGTATGCTCTACCAGTTCCTCTTTTGGGTACTATCACTGATGCTTGGATGGGCTTTGGTGATACACCTGTCTTTGAGTAATTTCTGCTTGGGTGAGTAACCCGTCACCTACATTCTTATAAATAGCTCCAATAAAACGTATTGCTTCATCAAGTTAGAATCTGGTGGTATCCATACTTTAGTCTGTCTTCAGTTCTCCATCTTGGATGAGTAGATGTAACTGTTGTTTCTCCCAAGAAAAAGTGTCACACATCAGTAAATTGAGATGAGATTCTAAAAATTACTCCAAAAAATACACATACAAATAAAATGAAGAGTGAAACACAGAGGGAAAAAAGGAGAATAAATAATAAAAGGGAATGATAACTAAACATTAAAACACATAAAATTATAAATAGACTAGACATATGCCAAAGGTTAGATAGGATTAAAAAGAAATGCTATCACTCTATATTCTCCTTTATATATACTCCTTTTATGAACTTCACTTCAAATTCATTGCATAGATTGGTGAAAGTAAAAGGTCATAAAAATAAACTATAAAGAAATTAATGCAAGAAAGCTGATATTGTATATCTTTGTTGGCTTTAATTGTCAACTTGACACAATCTACAGTCATCAGACAGGGGAGCCTCAATTTAGAAATTGTCAAGGCCAGATTGGCTTGTGCAAATGTCTATGGAGATGGATTATTATTATTATTATTATTATTATTATTATTATCATCATCATCATCATTATTTGATGTGAATAGTACCATCTCTTGGCAGATAGTCCTGAGCTGTATAAGAAAGATAAGTATGAGTCACTGAGTGAGTATAAGCAGTATTTCTCTATTATTTCTGTATGAACCAATGAGTGAACACAAGCAGTGTTCTCCCATGGTTTCTCTTTCAGGTTCCTACTTGGCTTCCTGCCCTGATTTCCTTCAGTAATTTAACTTATATGGAATAGGCCAATTCTTCATAACACACAAACTATGGCAATTAACTCAATATGAAAAAAGATTATTCAAATAGCCCTATAATTATTTAGAATACTAGACCTGTAATTTAAAGCTCTCAAAATCAGATCTCTGAGCCTGATGCTTTTTTGATTGGATAATTCTACCAAACATTTAAATAAGAATTAATGTTATTTCTGTAGAACCTTTTCTAGGAAAGAAGAGAAATACAATAAGAGAAATAATTTCATTTGACAAAGTCAGTAATACTATTATAACAAAACCACAAAAAGACTATAAAAAGACAACTATAGAAAAATAACTCTCATGAATATAGGCTCAGGTTTCTCAGCATAATCTTAGTAAACACTATTCAATTATATATATTACAATTATATATAATTATAATATGAACACAGGAATTATAATATGAACACAAATGTGATTTGGTTTGGGTGTAAGTCTCAGTGACAAGAGTACTTGCTTAGCATTTGCAAGGTACTGGGTTTAATTTCAAGAACTAAAATGTGGCTAATTTCAAATACGCAAATCCATGTAAACATTCACATGTCTAAATAGTGTCATAATTCATCATACTAACAAGGTAAAGAAGAAAAATCCCATGATTATACCAACTGATACAGAGACAGAATTTGAAAATAAAAGTTCTTCATACATTCATGAAGAAAAAAATCTTTGGAAAAAGGAACAAAGGTGAACTTCTTGGACTTTGTAAAATGTGTCTAAAAAAACTAAAATTCAATAATTAGTATTATACTTAATGGTAAAAACCTAAATGTATTATCTTTTAAGACTAAGAATAAATTGAAGATCTCTATGCATACCACTCTAATTGAATACAATGCTGGAAGTTCTTGCTAGCTCAGTACAGTACAAAAAGAAAATAAACTTTATATAAATCATGGATGGGGGAAAAGAAAACAGTTTCATTTGCAGATTCCATGATTACCTACATATAAATTTTCAAAAATCTACAAAATGAATAAAAAGAAAGAGAGCCCTAGAAACAATAAGTGAATCCAGCAAGCTTGTAGTCAACATGAACATGTAACACCAGGTATGGTGGTACACACTTGCAGACCTAGCACTTGAGTGGTGGTTACAGAAGGAGCACCTGTTTAAAAATAAGTTTGAGGAGAACTTGGATTATATAGTAAGTTTCTATCTCACATAGATAGTTAGTTAGATAGATAGATAGATAGATAGATAGATAGATAGATAGATAGATAGGAATCTCTCTATGTTCCTATGACATGGTAGCAAAACTTTTAATACAAGTACTTGCAAGGTAGAAACAGGTAGATTTCTGTGAGTTCAAGGCCAGCCTTATCTACATAGTGAGTTCTAGGCTAGTTAGGAATATATGGTAGGATTTCTCAAAAGAAGAAGAAATCACTGCATTTCGGCTGTACTTGTACACACTAGCAATGGAAACTGAAAATCATTTCCCAGAAGAACATTAAACTCTTTAGTGAGACTGTAAAAATTATATGCAGGATTTTTATGCTGAGAAATGTAAAAAGCTAATGAAATGTGATTTAAATAATGGAGAAGTTCACCATGTTTATGTAGTAGAAGATTTAATGTAGGAAATATATCAGTTCTTTTCAAATTGATACATGGTTTTAATACAATGACTATCAAAGTCAGATAAAGATGTCTTTCTACATAGGGATAAGGTTATTATAAAATTTATGCAAGTGTATAGAAACTGGAGTGACAGGAACAATTTTGGAAAAGAAGAATTAAGGAGAAGAAAATAGTTTACCTAATTTGAAGCCACCATACATATACATACCACAAAAATTATCATAAAGTAACCCTATACTCATATTAAATTAGCAATATATATACATATCTGTGTATGTATATACACACATACATACACTAGTGACTACAAAATGCTGCATATGGGGAAACTGGATTACTACTATTTCTGGTAGGAGTGTAAAATGGTACAACCCTTTTGAAAACAGCTTGACAGTTACTGTGTTTTTTTTTTAAAAAAGGAAAAGGAAAAACTAAATATACACAGCTCCCCTACTACCTAGCAACTTTACTCATGGGAATTCACCCAAGATAAACGGCGACTTTTATTCACAGAGAAACATGTACACCAATGTTCAAAGCAGCTTTATTAATAAATAGCTGAGTCATAAATATACATCTGTGTCTGGTGAATAATTAGGCAAACTGTAGTATGTCTATGCTGACGAACTACTCAGCAATTAAAAAACAAACAAAAGAACCTACTGATATATTAAACATTGTTAAGTAATGCCCAAGGAATCATACTGAGTTAATAAAATCCCAAGTCTAAAAGTTATATGATTCTATCATATGATTTGTCGAGATACCATTTTAGAACTCAAAGGCAGAAAAGACATTGTCAGAGTTTGGAGACATTAACTCAGAGAGGTGGAATAAGAATGGTCATAAAAGGGCAACATAAGAGATTCCTGTACTATTGGCTATGGTTATGGATAAATGAAACCGCAGAGGTGATATAATCATACAGCATGCAATACACAGACACACATTTGTACAGAAATAACCACAGGAAAAACTGGAATCTGAATGAGACCATTACACTCAATCAAAGTCAATATCATCACTATGGTTTCACAAAATATCCACATTGGACGAACCCAAGTAAAGTACACACAGGCTCTCTTCTATTTTTTTTCCTTATGTGTGCACATGAACCTACAATCACCTTAATAAAAATTCTATTTACAAGTATATTGACAGTAGAATCCCAAGTTTATTTTTAAAACAAATACAAAGCAGCAGAGGCTTAGCTAATGACTTGTTAACTAACATTGATTAGGAAAGAAAGGGTATAGAACTTTGGATGCTGCTTCTTTCTTCCTAATATAATTCTGAGGGTTTTTTTCTTTAAAACATCCTGATATTGCACTGTCAGAAGAAATAACTACTTGATCAATATATTGATTTCACAATGTTTTCTGGTGAATGTAGAAAGAAGATTGAAATTAGGGAGACAAAGTGATGTTAAAAATGTCTACATTTCAGTGAAGATGAGGAAAATGGGCAGCTTGGTAAGATGGATGGTAGCTTTCTAGTGTCACTTCAAGTGTTCCCTTTCCAGCTGCTCAGTTGGTGTGCAGGTGTGTGTTTGCATATGGTGGCCAGATATTGATGTCAAGCATCTTCCTCAATCATTCTCAGACATATTTGGGACAGATCACTGACTTGAACCCAGAGCTCCCTAATTTAGTTGACCTAACTAATTTGCTCCAGAGACTCTACCTCCCAAGCACTAAGACTGCAGATAGGACTAGCATTTGTGTGAGTGCTGAGGAACTGAACCCCAGCTTTAACATTTGCATGGCAAGTGCTTTCCCCCCTGGTTGTCTAGTCTCAGGCTTCTCAGATTCTAAACACACCCCTGAGGCTGAGTAGAAAAGGCTCAGTTTACTAGGTTGCAATGTTAAGTGGTTTCATTAAGACAAGATTACTTGTGAACCTACATTTCCAATGGATCCTTTAAAGAACAGAAGAACACTAATGAAGCAGAGCCTGTAAGTGTTGACTAAAAAGGAAGAGGACTAGGGGAGGTGTGGTGGGTAGCCCAGAGGAAAGGTGGTCGTCTATTAATACCTGCAAGACAATGGTAGCTGAAGGTGAACAGGAAGGAAAAGCCTCTGACCAACTTAAAGAATAGGAATTCGATTCCATTAAGTTGGGAGATTTAATGAAGAGTTGAATGCACAATGAGAGGATCTGGGAGCTAAACAGCACAGAGAAAGACTCCTGAGATCAGCAAAAGTAAGGAGCTCCTGCTACCCTTGAGAAAGCTCCAACCATATTACCGAAGCCAGAATTGCCCAAAAGGAAGCTGGAAATACACTAACTTGCCCGGCAATAATGGAAGGCACAGATATAGCCACAGTTGGAAAACCTTCCCTCATCAGAGAGTAAGTGTGAAAATACACTATAGTCCTTCTTTTGCCAACACTCTAATCTACTCCAAGTTGCGTTCCACGCTGGATGACTTGGGAGGCCAGGGAATATAGCCTATAGGAGTCAGCTTTTAGGATACATACAGAGCAGAGCTGGAGAAAGGTATGAAACAGATCTGATGGCAAACAGGCAGGACTAGTGCATTCAACTACTCAAGCTACTCAATATCCATTCTACCTCATACTCGTTTATCAAACTCTTGCTTCTGTTAAATATAAGAAGTTTAAACTTATCAGCCTCCTACAAAAAGAAAGAGAAGAATGCCTAGTTCCTCAGTTTTACAACTTAAGTACCAGTGTTTCCAGGATTATAGAATCCCTCCTGTAAATACCAAATATGGCTCCCTGTAGTTTAATGATCTATACATTAAATTACAAAGTCATTATCACCAACATTCCTTATGGAAAATGATAGGAAGAAGGATGAGAGATGGCTCAGTGGTTAAGAGCGGTTGCTGCTCCTTTTGAGAATCTTAGTTCAGGACCCAGCATTCAAATTAGGCAGTTTACAACTGTCTGTAACTCAGCTCCAAGGTAACCTGATGCCTCTGGGTTCCTTGAGCATGTGCAAACATGTACAAACACACACACACACACACACACACACACACACGCACAGAGAGAGAGAGAGAGAGAGAGAGAGAGAGAGAGAGAGAGAGACAGACAGACAGACAGACAGACAGACTTAAAATTAATTTAAAATATAAATAATATGATATAATAAGACTATTCATTAATCCATGTATAATAAATTATGCTATAGCCTGAAATTCTTGTCCTGTAATGATCATGTCTACAATTACCACTTTCTGCTTCCACAACACATTTTGTATTTTTCTCTGACTTTCAGCTACAACATTGACTTGCAGTTCTTTTGGCCATGTTAGTGGTGGCAGGGGGAAGGGGAGTGGATGTGATCCATACTTTCATTCCTGAAAACTGAATCTTTGAGAGTCCTGTATATATATACTGACTCAGTATATATATACTTGGACTTTTACTGTCAAAAATGGGGGCACTGAAAAAATCCCCTCTGGACTCACCTTATGTAGCAGCGACCCAATTTTCCATTCTTAATCATGATCAAACATCTCAGCTGATAGACTATTTGCTCTGCTTGTTGGTTCAGTGTTACAAGGAGCCAGGTGACTACCTCAACTGCAGTTAATAACGAGAATGAGAAGAAGCATCCCTTCCTTGGAAACAGGAAAGGGGATAGTGGTCTCTAAATCACATACTCATTCTATATAAAGAAGAGACATACCATACATGAGTCATTGGCTCAAAGCATATGCCACATACTTAAAAGCAGCATCCCAACCCCACAGAACAAGATCTCCCATCTGGTACCCTCAGTCAACTTTAATTAAGTCGTTACATCATTTTCTCAGGCCACCATCTCTCAAGTAATGGGGGTACATGCTAAGTGGCAAATTTAAATGCCATAATTTATTACTGTACTTTTCTTGTAATGAAATACATCTCCTGGACAGAACATTGTTATGTAAGATAGCATAATAGTAAATTAACATTCCATAAGCCCTTAGATCAGTGGTTCTCAACCTTCTTATTACAGTTAATCAAGTTGTGGTGACCCCCCAACCATAAAATTATTTTTGTTACTATTTCATAACTATAATTTTGTTACTATAATAAATCTTATCTGGTACATATTATATTTGCTATGTAATCCCTATAAAAGGGTCATTTGATCTCCTCCACAAAGGGGTCATAACCCACAGATGATAACCTCTGTCTTAGATAATGGTGATAAGAAGACAAATCTATATTTATAATGTAAGAACAAACTGGAAAACATTCATTATAGGAAAAGATTGAATGTGGTGAACTTGCTAATAAGTGCCTGGCTGGTCCCACAGAGAATGCCAGCAAATAAAAACTTCAAAAAAGGCCAGTAATTTGCTGGGCTAGATTCTTTGAAGTAACAGAAACAGCTCATCCTTGTTAAGGAAAAAATCTACTCTATTAAGTTCTGCAGGACCTCTCATTGGCTATATATTGTCAGGAGCCAGCTGATACAAGAGCTTAGAAGGTGTTGGCTGGTTTCATTGTATAGAGCAGGGGAATGTCAGGGTGATATTCTGAGGACACTGGTCTGGTTTACTAAGTAAGAGGTAAGGGATAGAAACTGTTTCCCCAGATTTCTAGTTAGAATAACTGAGTAGATGGTAATTCACTGAGCTGAAGATATAAAAGTTTAAGTAGTATGTGGGATGTCACAGTAAAGCTGCTTGGGACAGTCTTAAATTCAAGAGAGAAACTTGTTAATTATAGAACTAGCAGTCAACAGAAAATAAAATCATTAAAACACAAGAGTGGGAGCTAGAGATATAGCTCAGTCAGTAGAATGCCTATTATATAAACATGAATACTGGAATTCAGATTCTTAGCACCTACATAAAAGCCAAGCATAGTTGTGTACTTCTGTAATCTCAGAGCTGGGGAGCTGAAACACGTGGATCCCTGGAACTCACTGGCTAGATAGACTGGCCAAAGTGGACTGTTCAAGGTTTACTGAGAGATACTATCTCAAAAAAAAACATATACATTTTATACAAATAGAGAAAGATCTCTCTATATATATAAAGAAAGAAAGATGACCTAGTGGTTTAAAAGCACTTGCCGCTCTTGCAGAAGACCTAGATTGGTTCTTAGCTCTGACATGGCAGCTTACAACCTCCTGTTTCAAGGGAAGTCCATGCCTTTTTTGTCATCTGTGAGCACAGGCATGTACATGATACATACATACCTACAAAACATAAATAACCTTTTAAAAATATATAGAGAGTTCTCAAGGCAAACACTTGACATGGACCTCTGACTTGCATGTACATACACATATTATGCACTTACATACACAAGTACTTATATCTAGACAAAATAAAAGAAAATCATATGACTGGATTTAATTTATTCATGGTTTCTATAAGCAGAGAAAATGAGCTGAAACAAACCTGAGCCATCACCAACATTCAATAAAGAAGGCTCAGAAGATGTCAAGTGGTATCTCAGAAATCAAAGAAGAATAAGACTGACAAGAGAAAATGGGAGTGTTCAAAGGGGTTGTATTTACCAGAGAGGTCAAGAAAGATAAACTGTAAGCCAGGCATGGTGATATACGCCTGTCATTCCAGTACTGGGAAGACTAAAACAAAAAAGACCATAAGTTTGAGGCCAGCTTGGGCTACAATAGCTGAAAGAAGGAACATGGTATCTTTAAAAGATAGAAGCTGCCTAAAAATAGAAATAAATAACCCCTTAACTGCTCATTATCAAATATGGGAGTGAGTCTGCTCTAAATCAATCATTTTCCAGTCAACCTGCCAGCAGAAATTAGAAGAACCCATCTATACTAGAACTATCCCACCAATCCACAGAATCAAGAGAGAAATAATCAGTTGTTTAAAGGCACTAGATTTCAGGGCATTTTTTTTTTTACCCAGCAAAAGCTAACAGATGCACACTTCATCACTGTGCTGATAGCTTACTGCAGTACAGTAAATCTACTATGTGTCTCATGGTGTTTTTAATCAGGAGGTGGGAAATATATTTTCTGTCTTAATTTTTGTTTTATTATTTTCATTTAGTTATCTAAGCTTCAAAAGACAATTTATGGAATCAGTTTTGGACAGAGATGTAGAGCTTACTGCAGACCATCTGCTTTGTAAAGAACTGTTGGAAGCATATTTTTACCATTCTGGTCTGCCCACATCTCAAGGTACTCATCAAAGCTCTGTACATGTTGGTAAAGGTGGTACTAAAAGGCAAAGGAGAAGGAATGCAGCTTCACCATAAGTTAGGTCACATCTACACTTTTTATCTCAGTTCAAATCTTCTCTAGTTCTCTAAATAAACACAGTAGAAGCATCTCAAGTGATGCACCAAAGAAACTGGAGCAGGAATATAGTACCGACCTGGAAAATGGCAGGTGAACAGGCTGTAAACTCCTATCCATATCAAAGGCTTTAGGATTTATTACTCCTATCTATCCAATGCTATGGAACCTTTCATTCAAAAGAAACCGATTCTTTACAAAAATGAACTTATAGAAAACGTCTACATTGGCAGAGCAAGTAGTGACTTCACATAGACCTACCTTTCTTTTGTTTTTGTTTTTATTTTCGTTTTTGGTTTGGGGGGACAGAATCACATGTATGCCAGGCTGGCTTTGAACTCACTCTAGAATTGAAGATAATCTTGAAATTCACATTGCCCCCTTCCCCCTGCTTCCTGAGTGCCAAGATTACCTACATGTACCACCGTGCCCAATTTTATGTAGTGCTGGAATCCAGGGCTTCTTACATGATAAACAAACACTCTACCAACTGAGCTACACTCCCATCCCCGAATATACACTCAATATCCAGTGTCCTAATTTGTGATCAAGTTTAATATTTGGTTCAATTATGATGTAACAAGCACTGACCTGGCCACATTATTGAAACATTGATAACATTTGGATACTATCATTACATTCCTGTGCCCTGTCAAGGAAATGATAGGAAGATATTACTGCCCTTTATAGATTTAGTCCCTGCAACTATTTCCCAATTACTTCATCTCTTTTCTAGTTTGTTACTTTGGGGTTAGGGCTGTAGTTTAGTGTAGAACACTTGCCTAACATGAAAGTGGTCCTGTGTTCAATCCATAGCAAGCAAAGCAAACCAAAACAAAATGTAAATATATGCCTTCAAAGATAAGTAGAGTTTTGTGACTACAAAGTGTGCAACAAAGTATTTTTACCTTTTTTTCTTGTTTTCTGGTTCGGTTTTTCTTCCCCCTTCTTTGTTAATTGATCTATAACAAGAAGTGAGAAATGGAAATGATAAGCAGTTGGGGTCACAGATTTGTGGACATAATCATTTCACAGTGTACACATATACCACAGCATGAAGAGCTTGAGATTAGTGGATCAGTGGTATAGCACTTGCCTAGGATGGAAGAGGCCCTGGGTTTGACCCCAGCACTGCAAAGCATTAGATTATACACCGTTAATACATAAAAAAAATTTATGTATAAACTGTAACTCTATTAGATATTCTTGTTACACATCTCTAGCTGGCCTAGAATTAATTATGTAGCACATTCTGGCCTCAAACCCATGGAGATCTTCCTGCCTCAGTCTCTTAAATGTTGGGATTATAAGGCAAGTCTCATCACATCTATCTTGTCACTTGCACTTTATGAATCTGGAAAGAAAAAATAATAAATCAAGGAATTCCACTAATATAAATAGAATCTAGTAAACCACAATCTCTTAAAGATCACTCCTGCTGGGTATAGCTGTACATATCCCTAATCACAGCATTTAAGAGACTGAAACAGGGTACTCTCCAGTTGCAGACCAGCCTAGGAAACAACAATGAGACCCTACCTCAAAAAATACAAATAAAGAAGACAGTTCTGGCAATACTCAAACTCTAAGATGTTCAAACATAAAAAAAAAAAAAAAATGTGAACAAGAAGAAGTATTCATCTTTAGGGAACTGTTATTTACTCAAAATTAGTTTCTCAAATACCTAAAAATATGTTTCTGAAGTTTTAAAGGTGAACAAGCAAGATCCTCCCCGCCCTTTCAGAGAACCATAAGGTTTCTCTGCCTTCAGCTTGATTTTCATACTTGTTCTACTATTATCTTTGCTTATACATCTGTGCCAAGAAAAAATTTCCTACTGACAAATTTTTCTATAACAATGATAACTCACATATACAGGAAAAATAACAGAATAACATATATAGTACTTACTATGAGCCAAACAATATACAAGTTCAGGGATTTGAATATATGTGTTCATGCATTGTGTTCATGTGGGTACATGTTCCTCTTGAGTGTACTTGTGTGCACATGTGTGTGAAGGCCAGAGGTCAACCTCAAGTGTCATTCTTCAAGAACTATCCAGCTCTTGTTTTGAAACAGGGTCTCTCACTGGCCTGGAGCTTGCCAAGTACAGCTCAGCTGGCTGGCCCATGAGTCCAAGCACTATGGTTACAAGACCACATCACCACACCTAGCTTTTTCACAAATTCTGGAGATCAAACTCGGGTCCTTGTGCTTATGTGGCATGTACTTTGCCAGCTGAACTTTTACCCCAGCTGCATGGCAGCCTTTTCTTATGGGTTCTGGGGAATCATATTCATGCTTACACAGCAGTTATTTTACTGACTGAGCTATGGACACAGCTTAGAAGTTAAATAATCAATTTGATCTGATTGTCAATTACTTGTCAAGGTACTAATAATATTTAAATTAACAGATAACTGGAATAAACATTTAAGTAAATCACACCAATTCAGATTATTTCTTTTTCTGACTAAGACATAGCACTGCAGTGTTTATTTTAAACAAGAGTTGAAAAACATGACCATATTAATCTTATTATTAATAACAAAATATCTATTCTTTAGTAGCCTAATTGAGATTTAGTAACCTAACAAGAGTGTCTTCCATATAGAAAGATGCCAATAAAAGCACATAAATAGGAGAGTAAATTGTAGACCGTGTTGAATTTTTTTAACTACTCCATTAGCCTATCTAAATTTCTTCTCAGGATTTCAATCCATAAATTTATCTCTATGTTGGAATGGAAGGCCAGATTTCTCATATTCCTAGACAAAATCAAGGTAATTTGACTTTCCAGAATTTCCTTCTTCCAAGTATCTGAAGATTACCTGCCATGGGTTTTCTGAAGAGGTCCTGTTTCAAAAATTCACTCCATTTGTCAGGGCACTTACCGAATGAACCTCTATTTTCTCACTTGTACACACATTTTTGCACCAAAAGCAGTGGAATAGACAGTATGAAGAACATTTCACCTAAACTTTCTGTCGACTAGAGATAATCACAAAGCTCCATGTGATAGCCAGGACCACGAGCTTTATTTTAGACTCCAGGCAACAGCTGTTTACTTGCTTTACTAAGAAACCAGCATACTAGGTGAAGGAGATGGCTCAGTCAAACAAAGGTTTGTCATTCACACATGAGAATCAAGACTGATCCTGCAAAACACATAAAAGGCCAGGCATGGCAGTGCATGCCTAAAATTCTAGTGTTGGGAAAGTGGAAACAAGATTCCTGCAGTTTGATAACCAGGCAGACTAGTTGAATTAGTGAGAGACCCTGTCTGAAAAAATTATGAGGATAATCACTGAAGAAGATATCCCACATCAACCTCCACATGAAAATGTGCACATAAACATGTACATGAATACACACACCTGCACATGTATACACACATAAAACCCAGCATACCAGTAAGCCTTGTTTTCTCCCCAAAGACAGATGGGGATATCTCTAAATCTTGAAGATAATCTTCAGAAACAGTAAAGATGATGTTGCTAATGACAGAAACAGCTAACATTTATTGATATCTTGGAATATGCTAGGTTCCATGCTAAATGCTTTATAGCAATTATTTTTTCAACACAGTAAGCCTTGTTCCATTAGTATATTAAATAACTACCTGTGCACAAATTTTAAAACTTTGGTAAGTGTAAAATTTACCTGTGAAGTTTAACAAATTTATTTGTCAGTTCCCACTCTAGAAACTCTGATTCATCAGGTCTACAGAATGACCCAAATACTTTTCATCAAAAATAATGAAAGGCAATTAAGAAATCAATCCAATCTTATCAAAATTGACTATGCTTCTATTCAGTCCATATAGCAATAAAGAAATCAGAGCTCCATTGTATAACATTTTATAAAGTGGATAATGATATAAATTATATCCCTTTTCAGGGAGCAGAAAGTATATACCAATTGAGACATATTTAGTGAAACACAAGTGAATTTAACAAGGACAAGGGGGAGAGAATCTTGAAAGAATGAAGAGGTTTTGATTGCCTCTTCCTCTGTATCAAACTTGTAAAGGAATTTTAATTCAGAAAGATGGCTACTCTGGCAAGGGATTACAACCAAAGACCTTCTAGGGCTATATGTTCTGGCTAGAATGCAGACATGCTCTAGATTATAGTAGGATCTGGCTGGAATACAAGCATGCCCTTAGTATACACCTTAACCCCAAACAATGTAGATAAGGTTAGTTCGTAGAAGGAAGCAGCCATGTTTGAAAGGGGTAGACAACATAACAAATCAGATAAAGATTTAACAGATTGAGTCGGAGATAGAATATACCCAACTTTCAGGAGAGCAGCACAAAAAAGAGAGGGTACTTAAGAGAACAGTACAGAGAGAGCAAAAAAAAGGTGGTGCATTTATGGCAGTTTTACTGAGACAATTTTACAGAAACAGGTTGTAGATCGAAAAAGCTAGACACAGGTGAAGGTAGAATGAGCCAGAGAATGCAAAGAAGCCAGAATACTAAAGCATATTGCCAAAATTAGTATGAGACCAAGAATAGCAATTCAGTTAGAAGCCACAAGAAGCCAAATTGAATCAGTCATCTTGGGGAGGAATTTTGAGCCAGAAAGCCAAGTTGAACCAGCAAGCCAGAGTTTAGAAAGAGCTAGAAAGGATGAGCTTATTCAGTATAAGCTTCTCAAACAATAATTACTTCTGAATAAATGGAAGTTAGTTACACAACTGCTATGAAAAAAGCAACAATCATTTATTTTATGAATCTAAAATTTTGGCAGGGCTCAGAAGAATTGCTCTGTGTAGTACAAAGTAGGGATGGCTTGACCTGAGCTAGGAAATATATTTCCAAGATGGCTGGTATTCACATGGCTGGTAAGTTGGTTATTGCTTTATCTTCACCTTGGCCTGTTGATGTGGTAGCTTGGTTATGAGACTGACCATTACAGAGTGCAAGAAATGGAAACTTCTAACTTCCTAAGGCCAGATTCAAGAGTGGCAATTCTATCATGTTCAAATAGTCAGACAGTCACAGATTTGAGGGGAAGAAACATGGAGGTTGCCTTTCAATTTGTTGACATAAAGCAGAGCTCTCACCTCAAAGGGTATAAGAGATAGCTTATTCTTGAGCTAAATATGAATGTCCATGGCTGAGGAACACAAATGTGGATTATACTTAATTCCATATCCTAACTTTCATGAAGTTTCTATGGTAACAGAACAAAGAAAAGTCACAAATAAAGACACTTTTCCAATATATTGCTGGGAACATGAAAGAGGTAATTTACAGTGAAGTAGAGAAATCTTACTTATAAGCTTCAGATGCTATCTGATGCTACCTGATGCACTGTTAGCTTTTGGATTGGTGGAAGCCAGTGGTCTTCTAATTCAATATAATCCAAAAAGTTTCTTTTTTAAATCTACTAATCGCAGGATGTTATTAGGTAGGAGACTGAAGCCAGCCCAAGAAAAACGCTCCAGAGGTAGACAAGAAATGGACAGACAGGGAATTAAATCTAGGCCAAGATAAACTATAACTAGGTTCTGAACCTGCAACATTCCAATCTCTCTAAATCACTACAATTATCAGTTAATCAGCCTTTGTAGACACAGATTCTTTTCAGGAATACACATTCCCAAATTGTAGGGGTGACAGAAAACACTGGGTCTATGCTTTATGATTATAATAAGGAAACAGAAAGACTTGAGACAGATTAGCCTGTTTCCTAGAGCTAGTTAAACCAAGAAAGAGCAATACTCCACTCTGAATATTCTGGAGAAATCCATGTCAAGTAAAATCTATACCTTTTCTAGACACTTGCTAAAGAAATGATAATGAAGTGGACTTTTCCCTACTCATTCAAGAAAGAAGAATCTTGCAAATGCCCTTCTCATATCCCCAAACATTTTTTTATTGTTTAGCAAATGTTATGTGAGCTTACATGGAAGCATCATCAAGATAATATAACAGAGTCTTTGTGTTTAAAAATGTACAGGAAGGCAGGGTAGCATCAGGAGGCAGAGGATGGAAGAGCTCCGTGAGTCCCAGGCCAGGCAAGGCTACCCAGTGAGACCCCATCTCATAAAAGTGAAAAATAAAAATAAAACCAGGTAGAAGGTGAAATGGCAAAGTAAATAATTGCAAGAATTATGCTGCACATGCAAATATCTAGCTTGGGTTGCTGGTAGGTAAGACAAACTGATGGCTGATATCAGCTCAAATCTCACTGTTTCTGAAACTGCAGATTTTTCTTCTCAGGTTGTGTACCTTGGTCTTTGTCATCACAAGCCCCTTGGATAATATATATTTATTGTAGATTTGTGGGACCATATGATTATTATCTCTCATCCACACAGAATTGTAGAATTCATGGAGTCTGCTTGAATATTAGGACAACCTTAGCAACTCATTTCTAATGAAAGAAAGGGGTGCCCTTTCTAATGAAAGGGAAGAACTGAATGTGTATAATTCCTGATGTTAGATTATCTAAGTCTCTGCTGTTGGGGTTCACACTAGCCCCACGTTGGGGCGGCCAAAAAAATGTCGCGGCCCAAGCAAAATGTTGAGGCCCGGGCCTCCCCAAGTTTGCCTGCCACTCTATCCCAGCCCAAGCTGCTGCTCCGGTCCGCGGATCGGGGTTCAGCAAGAGCGAGAGTGAGGACAGACTCGAAGAATGCAGACCAGACAGAGTGTAATTCAATCCCGTTTATTCTTAATTCTAAGTCCTAAGTCTTGAGTTCCTAGTGCCTAGTCCCTAGCTCCTATTCCCTCCAAGTTCCAAGTTACTTCTTCCAAGTTCTCTTCCAAGTGCCTGCTACCTGTCTTCTCTCTGCTGTGTCTCCCTAATGTCTGATGTGTCTGATTCTCTCTTCTGTGTCTCCCTAATGTCTGATTCCTGATCTGTTCTGTCTCTTCCTTTTATATGTTTCATTTCTAAGCCACGCCTCTTGGTCACACCTTTAATCATGCCCTTAGGTCTTGTCTCTAAATCTGATCTCTAGGTCACTCTTAAGTCACACACCTTTAATTTTACACACCTTTAATCTCAAGGTATCTAAACCAAGATTATCGGAGTGTGCTCAGCTGTTATAGGCTATTGTAATTCAAGTCACATGTCAGGGTATATGGCTCAAGATGGCTGCAAAGCTGATAGCCGCTTTCTGCTAAAAGTCGGCCCCCAACACTCTGCCATATGTTCTCCCTCCCTCTCCTCTCCCCTCTCCTACCACTACGAACTCTGATTCTGCCATAGAGAGACTCATCGAGAAGAAATGGAGACAAAGATAAGGGAAGAGAAAGAAAGAAGGACATGAAAGAAAGAAAACAACTCCAGTTGCTGGAGTTTCCAGCAGCAACAGCCACAAATATTAGTGAGTAAATCTTGCATGATTCCAGCCCCCAACTTTCAAACTATCTTAATTAATGCTAAGTGGAACACAGACAAGGTTACTTCTCTGCATCTTATCTAAATTCCTGACCCATTGAATCCTAAAGCATAATAACTGATTGTTTTAAATCAGTAAATTCTATATAATTTCTTGGTAGCATAGTGATTGAGCAGAGAAAGAAGCAGAAGCCATACTCATAGGCACTTTGCATGAATAGGGGAAGGGTTGTGCTCTTTTCTCTGGCAATGAGATATTTTAGGCAGAAGACTGCTAGTCAAATATAAATTTGGGAAAGTAACTGGCTATATGCAATGCAGATCTTGTGGGAAGGAACATGGGATACTAATGAAGAGCAATACTTGAAGGGAAAAATGATGAGTCAAGTCCCATTTCACTACTGTGCAAAATAGTCATTTGAGCCACAGTTTCACCATCTATAAATTAGGAATGACATAATAATCATTTCCCCTCAGTGAAGATGGTAACATCAATCCAACCATCACTACAGAACATGCTTATCACTATCAGCCTGCCTTTTCTTGTAAACTAGATCTCAAAAGAAGCTGGTCCCAAGGAAAGCTGAAGTGGGAGTTGATATAACAATAGCTCTTCATCAGGAATAATGTCAGTAAAACATATTTCTCTGGTTCTATGCAGTTTGTTCAGGCTGAATTACTTACAGATTTATTCAACAATCAAACTATCACTTCAGGACTAAAAGTTAGTTTTCCTCTAGAAATAAGAAGAGAGATCTTATGAGGACTTACTTGTAATACAAAATTTTCAGTGCCAAGGGTTGACTCTAATGCTTGAGAGTCTTATTCACTTCATTTAAAAAAAAGTCATGCATATATATTATAGGATATTTTAAAATTACTTTCAAGTACTTGCTCAAAATATGAGGAAATATTCTTTCAGAGAGCCATACAAACAAGGCAAGAGAGATAGCTTAGCAAGTAAGGGTGCCTGAGGAACTGAGCTACAACGCCCCCCCCCCAAAAAAAAAAAAAAACCATAATGGAAAGAGTGAACTGAGTCCCAGAATTTGTCCTCTGACCTTCACACATGGTACATCCTTGCATAGCTTGTTTCTAGAAACCTGGCAGGGACCATTAGGAAATGAAAAAAGGGGGTGCACACATGAGCAGAAAACTTGGGATCAGATGGGTTGTGCTTATTGTGATGGAGGGCATCTACTATGTAACCTGGAAACTCAGTGTGTTTATTTTACACATCTGGATTGAGGAGGTAGCTTTATTATAGAAAACTGATCAAGGCAGTGGGTTTATGGTATACAGCTAAACAAGGAGACAGGCTTAGCCAATTTTGGTAAGAGTTGTGTATATGGAAGCAGTCTCAGGCTGCAGTCTTCAAGGAGGATAGTTTCTACACACACTGGTAACATTCACACTTGAAATAGGGGAAGATTTCACCATCTGCCTGAGCCTGACCCCTAATCCAAAGGTTTTGCCATTCCCATTGACATCATTGTCAATGAGGCACTGGACTCATTGACATGGCTATGTTTCTGAGGACAACACTCACTCAGTTCAGACCTCATCCTAACACATTCACTCAAGGCTTTCTCTTTCCCATATACATACAAGCTATGACAGGCATGCTGTTCATATACATGCATACATGAGCATGCATGTGCACACACCCACCAAATGTTACAATTTTTAATTACAAAGAATATACTCGCAATCAATTTGTTGCAATTTTCCAAACTAAAACACCCATCCCATTATTTTTTCTGCTTTGTGTTATTCAGTTTACCATATAAAACCATTAATATTTAGTTAGAATTTTCTTTATAATTTTTGTTTCCATACTTAACTTATATACAAACATACCTGTAAAATGCAGCAAAAACTTAATACTACTTCTATAACTGAAGACTATAAATTAGGGCTTCATAAATTCATATAAAGAGGAGGACTAATACACTGTAACTTGACCTAAAATCCAGTCTATTCAACACATTTACTACTTCATTAGGGATAAGTATGCATTATGTTTTGTATTTTTAAAATGAATTATGAGTTGAAATGAATCTTTTAATTAAAAACCTGATGGTCCTAGTATGTCATTATCCCATTAGATTCCAAATGTTTGAGAAATACTATACAGATGGTGATGAGATACTGTAGCTTGTTAGATTGCTCAAAGAGTATAAATGATAAAAGGAGCAGGAGGAGATCCAGAGAAACACCCACATTTAAAAAGGCAGAGTCAGAGGAGTTAGAGGAAGCAGAGGGTAGAACTGTAGAAGGACATGCAGCAGAAAATCTCACAGAACAAGGGAAGGCTAGAGTTTGAGCACAGAGAGGGATTAACACCAAATGTTTCACAAGTTACATGGGAGAAGAGTTAAGGCTTTTCCCAAACAATCACTCATCTCAACTGAGCAGTGTTCTAGGAGAGTGAAACCCTTTTGCTTTAAGTATAGGAGCAAATAACCAAGACAAACTGAAGCCAGAATCCTCTGTATACAGTGGGCTAAGAATGAAAAGTGAAAGATAGTATGTAACATATCAGTGAGTGTGTGTGTGTGTTTATGTGTATGTATGTGTATGTGTGTGCTTACTTCATAACATGGAAAGTATTTGAAAGGATTGCAAAGGAGCTAATCCATGTCTTGATGCAATCCATATCTTGAAACACAGAAGAAGCTCAGCTAGAAAGGAGATTTCTTTGGAAGTGCTATAAAGAATGCAAGAGAAAGCAATTAGAAGTGCAGTTTTTAAAGGACACTGATGATTAACAACTATTGGCTAAGCCGGGCAGTGGTGGCACACGCCTTTAATCCCAGCACTTGGGAGACAGAGGCAGGCAGATTTCTGAGTTCCAGGCCAGCCTGGTCTACAGAGTGAGTTCCAGGACAGCCAGGGCTACACAGAGAAACCCTGTCTCGAAAAACAAACAAGCAAATAGACAAAAAAACAACTATTGGCTATCAGCGGACAATAATTGAAGCTTGCTTATACTTTCAGAAGGATTTAGCATACCATCGTCTCTAGTTTTGTGTATATTTTTAATGTTTTCATGATAAAGCAGTTGGAAATATATTGACAGAGATGGAGTGAAAGTTGCTACATTTCCCAAGAAAGCTAGTGGAAAAGTCTGAAACTGATACTATTCACATGGAAAGAGAAGTTGATAACCAAGGTGAGTCTTGTATTATAACTGGCAAATATGTTCATTTTAAGACTTTTCTCTGGAATTTTGTGGAATATAATTGTGGAGGCCACTGAGGAGGCTTAAAATTGATTTTTTTGAGACAAGAACTTAAGTAACCCAGGTTGACCAACGACTTTCTGTATCACTGAAGATGATCTGGTCCTCCTACCTCTACCACTCATTTTATGTAGTGCTGGGATCTGATTCCAAAGCTCGACAAACACACCACCAACTGAGCTGTATCCTAGACTCCATAATTGATTTTTTACGGTCTGATGCCAGCTATATGTTATGGAAGCATAAGTAAGAAAAATTCAATGAGATGTAGAATATTGCTTCTGTCTTACTGAAAAAGGTATTATGGGATTGGTTGCTTATTTTGTTTTGTTTTTTTTAAGGAGGAAAATATTACTACAGAAGAGTTTTGAGTTAAGTTTCAAGGAGAAAAAGAGAGAAACTAGGGGCTTAAGATGGTGTTCCTAGAAAAGAAGAAGGAAGGAAGGAAGGAAGGAAGGAAGGAAGGAAGGGAGGGAGGGAGGGAGGGAGGGAGGGAGGGAGGGAGGGAGGAAGGAAGGAAGGAAAGAAGGGAGGGAGGGAAGAAGGAAGGAAGAACAAATTCAAGCATATGGGTATGTGCAAGGCTCTGGATTCAAGCCCCAACACACACACACACACACACACACACACACACACACACACACACAAAATACTTGTGTACTATCATATAAAACTGATCACAGGTAGCCAGGTAGCAGAATGGTAATAAATCAAAATGCTCTTCCAAGATTATTTTTAGATATTTATGTTTGTGTGTATATGTGTGTACATGAGTTCACATGTAAATACATGTGTCTGGAGGTCAGAGGACAACCTCAGGTTTTGGTAGTCATCTTCCACCCTGTTTGAGATAGGGTCTTTTCATTGTTCATTGCTGTGTACTCATTGATTGTCTGGCCTACCAGTTACCATGGATTCTCCTGTCTGTATTTTACCACAAAAATTCTAAAATGGCAGAAGAGAATACTGTGCCCATGGGACACTACCAAGAATTTTGATTTGTTGTGGAATGTTGGTGGTGATGTCACATTCACTTCCTGATAGCTCTCCTCCAAGCATCTGAAGCCATGTAGTCCCTCTCTCTAGCACAAGTACCCCATGGCTTTACCCTTCAACCCCACATAGGGGCAACAAGCAACCCCCATTCAGGCAACCAGCCAGCATGATTTTACCTGGGAGTTTAAAGCACCATTTCATGGCCATTTTACTGCTCACAACACTGTGAGTGCTGCCATTGCCATGCAATTTCATCCATTCCACATGGCTGTGGTGTGCTCAAGCAACCAGAACGGGAGCATGGAGACACACAGCATGTTGAGAAAACGAGGATTCAACATGAAGTCCTTCAGAACAGGAGGCTTTGTGAAGCTTCCTGGGTCTACACCTGATAAGCTGAATATTTATGAGTTCCAAACTACATATGACAAAATGTACCATGACCTGCTGAAGAAGGATAAAGCCTTCTACACAGAGAATGGCATTTTACACATGCTGGACAGAAACCAGAGAATCAAGTCTTGCCCTGAATGGTTCCAAAGCAGCAAAGATCTCTTCAATGTGATATTCATATGTGACAAGTATTTCTATGACCAGGTGGTAGAATGCCCAGGAATGAGAGGTGTGTCAGCTGGTACATGTGATCAATGTGAACACCTCTGATAACTACGAAGAAGCAACCTTTGGGGCCTTCCTCATCTGTGAGCCCTGCTTTAGTATCCAGTATATTGAAGATGTGGATGACAAAATCTCAGAGCTGCTGCAAATGTTTGAGAAAATGACTGGCAAGACCTTCTTGCACACTCTCTGCTTCTACTGTGGAGGACTGCTGGCTGCCCTCTGATGCTGCCTGAAATGATCCTTTATTAGTACTGGTTCCTAACATTGTTTCTGCATCCATAAAAAGTCATGTTACCAAGGAAACTGTGCTGATGAACTAACTTGTATGACTACCGAGTTTCAAAAGCAATAGGAGGTTTTCTGTCTTTTACTGAGGAGTTGGATATTTGAATGCATCTCTCTTTAGAAATATTTTATTAATTTACAAACAGTGTATGCTTTCCTATACCTTTAATTCCCTTCTTTCCTGATTGAATTATACAAATATCTAAACAAACTAACAGATGGTATGTCATGAGGGGAAAATAAACTTGGGATTTTCAAATACATATCCTTGCTTGTCAAACAACAACAAATCCTATTTAATTTGAGCCCTATAAAGAGAAAATAAACAGTATAGGAGCAATGTTTAAGGATGCAATATCTAATATATTTTCAAAGTTGTCCTAAATTTTTGTTACATTCATTTATCTAGTGTTGGGGACAAGTATGAAAGGAGGTCAAAGGGAAATTTGTGCGAGTTAGTTATGGGGATCAAACTCAGGTTATCAGACTTGGTGAACCATTCTGCCAGCTCCAAATGTTGCTTGCTGTTTTTACAGATTTATTTATTTTAAATGTATTTTTATTTTTGTATGTACCAATGTTCACCCGCATATAGGAATGTTTGCCACCTGTATGACTAGTGCCCATGGAGGTCAGAAGAGGGCAGGGCACAGGAAGTCCTGGAACTTGAAATAGGAATGGTCATGATCAACCATGGGGGTACTCAAACTGAACCCTGGTCCTCTGCAAGAACAATAAGTGTTCTTAATCACTGAGTCATCTCTCCAACCCTTCAAAGTTGAGTTTTAAGAAGTCATTTTGTTAAGGTTTGTGAACCTTCAGAAAGAAGAGACTTGCATCTAGAAAACTCATTTAGACTCAGAGTGTCAAGAAGCTATTTATAAGGCATATCACAACATTTTTGGAACCAATGTCAGCATAGGAATCATAGAAGCTTAAGAATGGAGGAGGGGTTGTTTGTGTGAAGAAACCAAGGTCAACAAAAGACAACAAACAAATACCTAGAGGAAATCAAGAATCCAATTTGGGAAGGCTAAGCTTTAATACTGTTACTGTTTAATCTTCAATGGGCTCCCCCCCCTCCAAAAAAAAAAAAAAAAACTTAGATCACCAGCCTTTGGCACTATTGGGAAGCTGTGGATCTTTTGCAGGTAATCTTCTTTCTTCTAGTGGAAGGAGTTTAGAATGTCATGGGCATAGCCTTGGAAGGGATATTGATATTCAAGATGACCTTATGCTTTTGGTCATCATGTCTTCTCTACTGTGACACCTCACCATCGACCTCCAAACAGGCATACAACCATAGACTGAAACCTTTCAAACCTTGAGCCAGAATATATCTTATATCTTATAAATTTAATTAGCTAAGCAATTTCTCACAACAACAGGAAGGTAACAATCCCATATAACAGAAGCTGAGAGAGTAGGAGTGTAGTTACGGGGTAAGGGGTAGGGTAGGGTAGGGGTAGGAACCGGAAGGAAATCATTGCAGGTTGAGACCTACACAAAAATGATATGAAGTAAGAAACTAAACCAAGTGAAGTTAGGAAATCCCACCTATACTCTCCAAGGGGTATAACATTTTGACATTCTGACATGATGTCATCTAGCAATGTGTTAGGCTACATTCAGAGTTGTGCTGGAACACATGAAGCCTATGGGCCACAGGTTAGACCCATCGGTTGTAAAATGTCCCAGTTTAAAGGTACAGTAGATGGTTGAAGGTTCTTGAATGTGCATAGATTCTAATTTCTAATTGTTAGCTGAAAATATTTAGGTGGTCTTGCTGGTGAGGCTAGACAGCTAGAAAAGGACCTATGAGACCAACAAAAAGAGACTTAAAGGGTGAGAGTAGAAAGTATAGTCAAACAGGATATGAAAGCAGTTGGGAATAGAAGCATACAACAGGGGCAGGAGAAGCAGTGAGATGAGATGAGGAGTAGTAGGTGTCTGGTGCTTTGATTAGGTATGGCCCCATTTGCGTGCTTGGCTCATAGGAAGGGGCACTATTAGGAGGTATGGCCTTGTTGGAGAAAGAGTGTCACTGTGGAGGCAGTTTTTGAGGTCTCTCATGCCCAGCATGATATACAGTCTTCTTCTGTTGCCTTTGGATCAAGAGGTAGTACTTTCAGTTTCCAGCATCATATCTGCCTGCATGCTACTTCCCACCAGGACGATAATGGACTAAAAACCTCTGAAAGTGTAAACCAGCCCCAATTAAATGTTTTCTTTCATAGTATTTTCTTTGGCCGTCATTCCTCTTCACAGCAATAAAACACAAACTAAGATGGGGGGGGTGTTTTTTAACCAAAATTATATATAAAAACGTGATAAGGAAACTTGTTCCTTTGTTACACATGAAGACTCATATTGATTAAGTGCTTGCCTTGCAGACACAAGAACCCAAGTTCAATTTCACATTTTTTTTAAAAAAAAGAAGCCAGGCATAGTGACACAGACCTTTAATTCCAACACTTGAGAGTCAGAGGCAGGTGGATCTCTGTGAATCTGAGGCCAGCATGGTCTACATGGTGAGTTCCAGAACAGCCAGGGCTATACAGAGAAACCCTATCTTTTAAAAAAAAGGCATAAATAAATGAAAGGAAGGAAAGGAGAGAGAGAGAGAGAGAGAGAGAGAGAGAGAGAGAGAGAGAGAGAGAGAGAGAGAATAAAGAAAGAAAAGCTGTAAAGCTGCATGTGGGTATGTGCTTATAATCCCCAGTGCTGAGGAGATGGAGACCGGTGGATTTCTGGGTATTGCTGGATAGCTAACCTACTCTAACTGGTAAGTTCCAGATTAATGAGAAACCCTGTTTCAACAAACAAGATAAATATGACCTAAGGAATAACAACTGAGTTTGTCTTGTAGCCCTTACAACTGTGCATATGTAGTTGTCATACATGCATACATATAAAAAGTTCAAATGTGTACATATATATGAAAGGTTCATATCATATGTATGTATAAATAGGTTTATGAAATGAAAGGTTCTTATAAACACATATGTACAAAGTTATGACACATATACGTACACATATATGTACAAATAGTGAATTTAAAAGATAATAAATGTGATTTACTAAGGTAACTCTGTAGTCAGTGTGAGAGATGAACTAAAGAAATTGTGGGATCAGGTAAACTCTGACTCTACATCAACTAGTTCTACCCCTTAGAGCAGTTTTTTCCTCATCTATAGTCTGAATATTTTGGTAGAGCTGTTTCCTCTGGTTAGACATCATCATCATCATCAATCATCTTGAAGCAGAATAGATTACAAAATCACAGGTATGAAACTCTCATGAGTTAGGACCTATTGACATTCTGTCACAGAAGGAGGATAAGGAGGAAGAGGAACTTGGTAAGACTAATAATCCTTCACCAGATATCCATGTGACTCCTCCTGGGATGACAGAAAGCATAAACAACTGACCAGAATTAAGGGTCTCTATGAGTGAGGACCAGAAATCCTGGTGCTTTCAAAACTACCTTTAGTCAGCCAGACTTCTTTTTGAATAACCACAATAAAATAACCATTTTATAGCTAAGCAAGCTAAACCATGTAGGGGTGTGTGTGTGTGTGTGTGTGTGTGTGTGTGTGTGTGTGTGTTAGCATCCTCTCTATTGGGGGAGAAGAGAATTTGTTGAGATCTTCCCATCAAATGATAAACAGCTAGCATAGTCCCAGGGTTGTTTTGAAGATAGCGTCTTTGGTTTACCTAATGCCTGCCATGCGATAAGCACATAGTGGACCTTTTCTGAGAAGAAGCCAGAAGCATTATCAACCAATGTGTACTAATATAGTTTAAGGCAATTACAGCACATTATAGCATTCTTGTATGGGCCTCACAGCAACTGTAAGAATAGAAAGATGAAAAAAATACGTTAGCAGAGTTTGGGTGTCCAAGACTGAGATTATGAGAGAACTGCGTGGGTAGGGAAGGATAGGAACAATGAAACTGGGTAGAGAAAGAATGCTAGAGGTCCCCCAACCCTTTTTGACACTGCTCTGTGTCTAGTTGTGTGAAATTAATGAAGTCCTGTGCCAAGATAGTCTTGAAAGCCACAGGCCCGATGAAACAAATCCATGCATCCCTCTGTGGGTGTACAAAAAGAAAAACATTTTGTTTTTCAAAATAGCAGGGGCTTGGTGCTGTATCCTAATAATTTCCTATAATATATAAACCCAAGAGGAAGTTTAACCAGAGGCTAATAATTTAATTTCTAAAGATCATCACCAATCATGCCATGACCTTGAACAATTTGTCCAAGGCCAACAGGTCATTGATTTTTCATAGCACTGAAGAAACAATTCAGAAAGCTTAATGGAAAACTTGTTTAGTTAATCTACTCCCCCTTTCCACATGGCCACTTCTTCCACCAAACCTAATGCATATGAGTAACAGCTCAGAACAGATGCTGCTTTATTTTCTCAGCCCAAGCAGCGTGTCTTGCAAAAGAGGTTGGGAATAAATTGTAGATCCCTCTGAAGTCCCCTTTTGATGTTGTTGTTGCTTTCGTAGAGAGAGGGTGTTTGTTTGTCAAGTGTTTTCCAGGAGCTCCATTTCCCTTCATGACAAGGTGAAATATGAAGGCAAATGACCCACTGAGGAAGATTTCCAACAGGGGACACCAGTGGTAGATGCTTTGCCTTGGTTTCATTTTGCCTTCTCCATCTTCACCAGTGAGATAACCAGAGAAAGAGAGGGAGAAGGAAGAAGTGATCAGTGAAAGGATAATAACAATGAACAGAGAAGAAAACCCTTACCTAAGTCAACCCCAACTGCTACTACCTCTCTAAGCAGCTAGCCCTAAAAATACGTTCATTGGGGGAAATGGTTTCTGCTGCTATCACCTAACTGCGTCTCCTTCCCACTTTTCTCACCTCCTTCTCTGACACTAAACCCTACTCTGCCCTGATGTGATGCTCCTCAGTTTGCTATCAGAGTGAATGCGTCCCTATGACCTATAATCCCTTTACCTAGCTTACCCCTTAGAATCTGAGTGACTGTATGTGTTCACTTTAGCGATGTCTAAAAGAAAGCCACCCATGCTGACATTTTAGTGAAAGGAGCCCCACAAGAGTCTCTTTTCAAGCAATTGTATCTGAACTTTGGGAGAAAGATACCTTGCAAGATCTGCAACCATTTGAATGTACACAAACCTTGACTATTGTGCTCACCTCAGTACGGCTGACTTCCTTGCTAATTCACGTTGTAAGATTTTGTTCCTACTGATGGATAGCTACTTAAAGCTTGTTTGAACAATGTTCATCTGGTTCATCATTATTCTTGCCCACCCACAAACCCCTACCCCCAACACTTGTGTCTGGCACATCGAGTTCTGAAATTGTTCTTTAGACTTAAAAAAAAAAAAAAAAAAACTGAATACACGATTGCTGATTTCTTGTGCTGAATCCACAGACAGCTAGAAAGACTTTTCTGTTTTAAAAGAGGCCATGGAAATACTAGTTTTAATGTTTTGAGGACTACATCATCATTTAATAATTAATGTCCATAATATTTTGTGGAGTTTCCTTATGGAGGTTATATAGATAAAGGAAATGTTCTGAAATCATGATTTATGAATAAGCTGTGCCTGCTGATACAAGATTTTAATCACAGGTATTTAGAAGGTCAAGGCAGTAGGATCACAAGTTCATAGCCGAAATCTGAAAGACGAAGGTGGGAAGATCAGAAGTTCAAGGGCAGCCTCAGATATATAGAGAGTTTGAAGCCAGCTTGAGCTACTTGAGACTCCGCATCAAAAATAAAAATAAAATAAAACAGGAACTAGAAATACTCACAAGTAAGAGGACAATGTTTCAGATTAAATTTTAAAATAGTGACAGATATGTTCAAGTGTTTGCATAAGGGGATATAACATAAAAAGACTGCATCCTGATTGTAGTGATTGTAACCATCAGATTACAAACATGTATCTGTAACCACTCAACATACTTATGAACATCCACAAAGGAATGAGTCAAAGGAAACTGCCAAAAAAGTCAATAGAACCTGAAGTCTAGTTATTATTATTGTGCCAGTATTTCTAGTATTGACATTGGACTATGATGTTGGACAATTGGGTAAAATGCTACCACTCAGGTAAGATGAACAAAAATATAGAGGACTTTGGACTCTTTCATTTTTATTACTATTTTTAGCTGTGTACATGTGTGTGTGGCTGTGTACAGGTATGTGTGTGTGCCCTCAGAGGCCTAGAAGCATCTGATCTCCTGGAATCACAGGTAGGTGTGAGCCACTCCCCATGGTTACTGGGAACTGAATGTTGGATTTCTGGCAGAGCAGAGAGCACTCTTATCCACCACGCAACTTCTGAAGCCCCATTCTATATGCTTTTGTAAATTTTAGTAAATCTATTAACTATTTTAAAATAAAAAGTTCACAATAAAATAATCTGACCCTTGTGTGCATAGTATTAAAGTTCAGATAAGTTCTAACAATATGGCAGATTAGGACACTGCAGACCACACACACACACACACACACACACACACATACACACACACACACACACACTAAATAACAAGATGCAGCTGAAATTACTTTATACATGCCCTGGAAATGTTAAGGCAGTTCACAAGCAGTATTAATACACTGAACTCAAAGCTTCAAGTTTCCTCCAACACCACCACTGTATTTCTGTTTATATTATTAGCATTTACAACCTGTAAATGCTTCCTGTGGATTACATTAGAGAATAGAACCACCTCATAAGGAAAATAAACAATGGCTTCTCATTCTCATTCAGTAGAAAGGCATACAAAGTTCTACTATCTGTCACTTTCTGCACTCAAACATGCCATCCTCCATTTCTGATGTCCTCTTTCTCTTCTTTATTCTTCTCCTCCTCCATCTCTCTCACTTCCCCACCCTTTGCCCCTCCCCCTGCTCTTTCTTTCCTACCCTTACTACACTGCCAGTGAACTATTCTTTGAACTTCAGGCATGATTTTTCTTCCAGCTCTTTGTATTGGCTGTTGCCTCTGTCTAGAACACTCTTCTCCCAAAAAATCTATTTTTTTTCAAATTTGGTCAAAACATTTTTTTGTCTTCCCAATGAGACCATTTTTCAAAGTGGTAGCTTGAGCCTCTGTGTGCATGCACGAGTGTGTAAGTACATACACACACACACACGAATTCCATGTTCACATTTTCTAATCTCATCCCTACTTACTTCCTTTCCAGTATCTATCATCTAATAAACTATTTGTGTCTTCTCACTAACAATATAAACCACATGAAGGTAGGAATTTTCATTTGTTTTAAACTTTTTATAGCCCTCAAACAGGAAGTGGGACCTGGCAGAAATAAAGCACTCACTAGCACCTATGGAATGAAGAAGTAGATAGAAAAGGAAAAAGGGAAAATCAAAGGAAGGACGAAAGAAACATAAACATTATTGTAATCTCAAGAAAATTCAGTCAAATTATGGTAACCTCCAGTTATTGCTGTTTACTTGCTCTCATTATTGTTACTTTTTTGATGGAGTAGAAAGGGAAGAATATACTTAAAATAGTTTCAAAGTGCTTTTATAGACAAAACATGAGATTGAAACATAGGCTACACTTTTAGTCATTTCTGCCAGGAAAAAGTGCTAATCTTATGTTTGCATTTTATTTTCTTTTAAGTTAAAATTAGACAGGAAATTACTCATTTACTTACCAGGTGACTAACATCTTTAAATTACTCTGACTTAAGAAGTCTGGGCTAATCTCTGCTGTCTCTTGAGTCTTGCTGTGTTTTTGTTCAAGATTTTCTCTTCCTCAGAATGGCTTTCTCTCTCTCTCTCTCTCTCTCTCTTTAACTACATAGATGCCATTGGGTGTTTTGGAGATACAGTGTGGGAGCATCAGATAACTGTCTCCTTTGCTGAATCCTCCTACTTTTCCACTGAATGTTTGACTTGAACCAGCCTGCTTCGGGTAATGTGAAGAAGACATGGAAACATAAATTTAACTGAGGAGCAAGTGCTTTATCAGAGCACCCCACCCTAACCCACACAACCAAGACTTGACCATGAATAATTCCCAGCACATGGCAGATGGTCAGTTACTATTTCTTAATTGAACAATTCTGAGTCTCTGTGTACACAGAATTGACCTCAATATAAATACAAAGTGCCTGGAACCATTAAGGAATGAACCTACATCGGAACTTATCCAATGAATTAGACCAAGCACCATGCTACAACAGGGCATGTTGCCTTGTTTCCACATCCTCCCAACATGTAGCTCCCAAATATCCTTAGGCACTAACCCCACAGTATGTTCATAGCTTGTGCGATAAGGTTGGATTTCTTGTATGTGTAACCATGGTAATGTTGTCTGCTTCATACTTTCAGTGATTGGAGGACTAGGGTTGTGAGGGATAACTCACTGTGCAACGTCTTCCTTTGCATGCAAGGGAACCTTGTTTATTTACAGAGAGATTTTGTTTGTATTTTTGATAGAGTCTCACTATGCAACCAAGACTATCCTCGAATTCATAATTCCTTTGCCTCAACTTCCTGAGTGCCAATATTACAGGCATATGCCACTACACTTGAGTACTTAGAAGCTTTTGGTATTGTTGTGTGGTTTGTTTGTTTGTTTTCAGTTTTTTATTAGCAGTGGTGGTTCCTTCTTTCCTTCCTTCCTTCCTTCCTTCCTTCCTTCCTTCCTTCCTTCCTTCCTTCCTTCCTTTTCTTTCCAGTTTTTTGAGACAGGTTTACTCCGTGGAATAGCCCTGGATATCCTGAAACTCACTTTGTAGACCAGACTGGCCTTGAACTCAAGAGATATGCTTGCCTCTGCTTCCAAACAATAGGATTAAAGATGTGTGCCACTGTGCTTGTTTTAGTTAACAGTTTTTAATCACCATAAGCAGAACACTTCTTCTGTTTCTTTGAGAAAGCAAAACAGCTTGCAAACTAAGCTGGAATAAAATTCTAGATTCCCAAACTAACAGAGGAGGGTAACTTTGGCCTTAAAATCTGAAAATAAAGGAGCCAGAAATTGTCTCCATTGTCTCCATTGTCTGTCGATCTATGCTAAACTGCAAAGTAAACACCAATTACAGAATTCCTGTCTCCATCTGAAATGGAGAGAATTCTGTTGTGGAGGGTACAAATGTGGTGTGTCCTGCACATGTTAACTCACAGCTCCCGGTTATGCTATGATACGTGCCCATGTTTTCCATGAAAGAAGGCATATTTCTCTCTGGCTTTGTTGAATGCTGACAATCCTACCCACATGCCATTAATCTGATGAATTTTAGGCCAAATTTTCCTTCATCATTAATACCAAACATGGTAAGGCATTTCTTTAAAGCTCTGTCTCTGTCTCTCTTTCTTAGACACACATACATACTCACATACACAGATACACTCAAAAACACACATACATGCAGAAATACACTTATATACACACACAAACACCAATACCCATGCACACACATGTATATTCTAACAAAATATCATAAAAGATTTGAAATCAAGTTCATATCCCACTTCAGGTCTATACATGATAATTTATCATATAAACACTCTGAGAAGTTAGTACATTTTAAAAAATGGCTCAAACGTCAGTTAGTTTCAATTTACTTTCTGAGACAAGCCCAGGGTGGCCTAGAACTCATGGTCTTTCTGCCTCAACTTCTGAGTGACTGGGATTAGGATGCCTATTTTTTTTTAATCAATCTATTTCAAATACGTTTTTTTTTCATAAAAGTTTTCATTATTTCCTTTAGGAAGAATGTGGAGGATTTAAAAGTAGCCTCAAACTCAGATTAATAATAAGAATATCATACTCAGATTAACTTTAAAAATATTTCTTTTAAAATTGTTTTTAGTATGCATGTAATGGGAGGCATATATGCCCTGGGATGCAGACACTTATGGTGGCTAAGGATAAAGGAACCCTCAGAGCTGAAGTTATAAGCAGTTATGAGCTGCTCAATGTGGGTGCTGAGACCTGAACTTGGGGTCTCTACAAGAGCAGTACTCACTATTAACTGCTGAGCTCTCTTCTGCAGCCACACATTAACTTTTAAAATAATGATAAACACACCCAAAATAGGACAAGCTAACATTTTGTTTTAAATTTAGAGCATTATAAAAGTAAGATAAAATAGTGTTTGGCTCATCTTTGTGCCTCTCTGACTTTTTTTTTTTTTTTTTTTTGGAATGTCTTAAGTACTGGTTTTGTTGTTGCTTTGTTTGTTTGTTTGTTTGTTTTGACACAGGGTTCTTCTGTGTAGCCCTGGATGTCCTGGAACTGGCTCTGTAGACCAGGATAGCCTCAAACTCACTGAGATCCACCTGCCTCTGCATCCTGAGTACTGGGACTCAAGGCATATGCCACCACTAATCTCCATAAGTACTGTA
This sequence comes from Arvicanthis niloticus, assembly GCF_011762505.2. Taxonomy (NCBI): domain Eukaryota; kingdom Metazoa; phylum Chordata; class Mammalia; order Rodentia; family Muridae; genus Arvicanthis; species Arvicanthis niloticus. The sequence goes on from NC_047679.1 coordinate 1,968,938, forward strand.
ATCTTTATATTACACAGTGTCTACATTCTTCTAGGGCCTTGAATCTAGGCAGATTTTATTCTTTCTTATTTTTGCATATAATTAAAATGTATTTATAAATTTATATATTTATGATTCTTTGTATCCATGATTCTGGACATCCCAGATTAATATAAACTGAGTTTTCAACAAGGTGAGTCACACTAAGTAAATGTCAAAGGGAGTCTTCAAGATTAAAAAAGAAGATACTTTGGGGCTGGAGAGATGGCTCAGTGGTTAAATGCAATGGCTGTTTGTCCAGGAGACCTGAGTTCAATCTCCAACAACCACATGGTAGCTCACAACCATCTGTAATGGGATCTGATGCCCTCTTTTAACATGCAGGTGTACATGCTGATAGAGCACTCATATACATAAAATAAATAATCTTTAAAAATAGGAAAAAATCAATGAATGAAGATCTAGAATACATACAATTGCATGCATGTATACATATGCATGTGTGTAAATATAAGTGCATATAAAAATGTGCATACACAGATCTTCTTAAAATGCCACCAATCTTCTTTCTTTCAACTATGTATTATGTATTCTGGTACTTCCTGTTCAATTTCTCTGTTTAAGAATCCATATTATAGGGCGGTGGTGGAACACGCCTTTAATCCCAGCACTTGGGAGGCAGAGGCAGGCGGATTTCTGAGTTCGAGGACAGCCTGGTCTACAGAGTTAGTTCCAGGACAGCCAGGGCTACACAGAGAAACCCTGTCTCAAAAAACCAAAAAAAAAAAAAAATCCATATTATACCTTTTAATGGAGGTTTCATGATTAAATGATCTGTGACTCAATAAAAAGAATTGTACAAGATTTATCTAAACTACTCAAGTCAATCTCTGTTATGTTAATTGATGCCATCATAGCTGGTTTGAGTCCCAAAGAATTCAATGGGTTAGACAGGGAAAGATAGAAAAGATAATTCTTAGATAGTCAAAAGTTAGGAAAATGTTCACTGACAAAAGGACCACACTTAGGCTACCATACTATAACACAAAGAGAAATACATGTGCAGAAGTACCATCACAAAATAAGTTTCTCCTGGTTTGCACTTTTTCCAAAGAAAAACACTGTAAATGCTTGAAAATTTAGCATTTCAATATTCAGTATATTGTAGAATATTTAATAGTCAGATATTCAGTATAATGTAGAAATTATAAATCTGGGGGGCTTGTAGCTAATTTTTCAATGATGACCAAATAACTAATTTACAAATGCAAAATTTGTGATGGTTTATTTTTATTAATATGAATTTATTGCCAGTTAAGCTAAAAATAACCTATAGAAATTAATAAAACAAATAGTATGCATTTTGGGGGGTGACAGTAAAGTGAGAGAATTTATTACATATCTTGCATATCTGGCAGTAAGCTGAAAGATTTAAAATATTACTAGGCTTAATTGGTGATTTCATGTCATAATTACTGATGAGAAAGTATATTATATTTTATTGTGTGATGCAATTACCAACCCCATGAGACAAATACTTATTTAATGTTTCTCTGTTCCCAATATGTACAGCAAGCAGTGCATTCAGTGCATAAGCATACTTCATTGTTTTGTTTTATTATTTCTTTTATGTCCTTTTAGATTATAACCCGGTTATTTCTGGTTACTTTAAACCAAAATTAATTTAATTTTGCATACCACACACTTTTCTTCTTTTATTTTTTCCTCTTATTAAAAATAAATTATTTCCCATACAGTATATCTTGATTACAGCTCCCCTCTCTCTACTCCTCTCAGTCCCTCCTACCTACCCTCATATTTGGATCCACTTCATTTTTGTTTTTCATAAGAAAAGAACAGGAGTGATACACTATTGTGTAAATGTACCACATTTTCTTTAATAATTCCAATTGAGGGACATGTAGGTTGCTTCCAATTCCTGGCTATTATAAATAAAACAGCAATAAATGTGGTTGAGAAAGTGTCCTTCTGGTAGGATTTGGGTATATTCCAAGAATAGTATAGCTAGATATTGAGGTAGATCAATTCTTATCATTCTGAGGAACCACAATACTTATTTCCATAGTGACTGGACATGTTTGCACTCTCACCAGCAATGGAGGAGTTTTTCCCTTACACCACATCCTCCTCACTAGTATGAGCTGTGACTTGTGTTATTAATCTTAGCCATTCTGACAGGTGTAAGATTGATTTGTATTCTCTGAGGGCAAAAGATGGTGAACATGTCTTTAAGTGTTTCTCAGCTATTTGAGATTCCTCTATTGAGAATTCTCTGCTTAGATCTGTGCCTCATTTTTAATTAGGTTATTTTTTCCTCTTCATATCTAGTTTCTTGAGCTCTTTATATATTTTGGATATTAGACATAAATTGAATGTGTCATTGGAGCAATCCTTTTCCTTTCTGTAGGCTGTCATTTTATCGAATTGATGATGTCCTTTGCCTTATAGAAGCTTTTCAGTTTCATGAGGCGCCATTTAATAATTGTTGATCTTAGTACCTGTGTTATTGGTGTTCTGTTTAGAAAGTCTTCTCCTGTGATTAAAGATATTCCCCACTTCCTCTTCTATCAGGTTCAGTGTATATGGTGATATGTTGAAGTCATTGAGCAATATTGGAGTTGAGTTTTGTGCAGGGTGATGAATATAAATCTATTTGCATTCTTCTACCAGCAGATATCCAGTTTCACCAGCACAGCACCATTTGATGAAGATGCTGTCTTTTTTCCATTGTATCTTTCTGGCTTTATAAAAAAATAATTAGATGTCCATTGTCATGCGGATTTCTGTGTGGATGGATCTTTGATTCGATTCCATTGATTAACATTCTGTTTTTATACCAATGCCATGTGGTTTGTATTACTATAGCTTTGTAGCACAGCTTCAAATAGAAACTGGTGAGAGCTCCAGCAGTTTTTATTTTATTATTCAGGATCATTACAGTTATCTTATTTTTGTTTTTTGTTTGTTTGTTTGTTGTTATTTGTTGTTGTTTCACCATGAAGCTGAAAATTGTCCATTCAGGATTTGTGAAGAACTTTGTTGGAATTTTGATGGATATTGTATTGAATTTGTAGATTGCTTTTAGTAAGACCATTTTCACCATGTTAATCTCATTGATCTTTATGCATGGGAGATCTTTCCATCTTCTGATATCTTCAATTTATTTCTTCAAATCTTTGAAGTTTGTATCATACTAGTCCTTTATTTGTTTGGTAAGTGTACTTCAAAGTGTTTTATATTATTTGAGGCCATTGTGAAGGGATTGTTTCCCTAATTTCATTCTTAGTTCATTTTTCATTTGTATATAGAAAGGCTAGTGGATTTTGACGAGTTAATTTTGTATCCAGCTACTTTGCTGAAGGTGTTTATCAGCTGTAGGAGTTTCCAGGTAGAATTTTGGGTGTCGTTTATGTATATTATCGTATCATCTGCAAATAGCAATGCTTTGACTTCTTCCTTTCCAATTTGTATCCCCTTGATCTCCTTCAGTTGCCTAATGCTCTAGCTAGAACTTCAAGTATTATATTGAACAGATAGGGAGAGAGTGGGCAGCCTTGTATAGTCCCTGATTTTAATGGAATTACTTTAATTTTAGTTCTATTTAACTTAATGTTGGCTATTGTCTTGGTGTATGCTGCTATTATAAATGAGAATTAGGTCATAATAATCTAATAATCATCAAAAAGATCCCTGATCTCTCCAAAACTTTTATCATGAGGGTATCGGATTTTGTCAAAGGCTTTTTCAGCATCTAATAAGGTGATCATGTAGTTTTTTTTCTTTCAGTTTGTGTGTGCGTGTATATATACATTGATTTACATATATTGAATCATCTCTAAATCTCTGAGATGAAGCTTACTTTATCATGGTGTATGATCTTTATTATGTGTTTTTGATTTGGTTTCCAAGTATTTTATTGAGTATTTTTGCACCTATGTTAATGGAGAAATTTGTCTGTAATTCTTTCTTTGTTGAATCTTTATGTGGTTTAGGTGGGTAGTGTTCCTTCTCTTTCTGTTTTCTGGAATAGTTTGGGGAGTATTGGCATTAACTCTACTTTGAAAGTCCAAGAGAGTTCTGTGCTAAAACCATCCAGTTCTTGGCTTGTTTGATTGGGAGACTTTTAATGGCAGTTTCTATTTTTTTAGGAGTTACAGGTTTGTTTAAATTGATTATCTGATCAGATTTAACTGTAAAGTGGTATTTATTGAGAAAATTATTTATTTTCTTTAGATTTTCCTATTTGATGGAGTAGGGGATTTTAAAGTATGTCCTTGTAATTTCCTGAATTTTCTCAGCGTCTGTTGTTATGTGCCCACTTTTCATTGTATATTTTGATAATATAGATATTCTCTCTCTCTCTCTCTCTCTCTCTCTCTCTCTCTCTCTCTCTCTCTCTTGCTTTTAGTTAATTTCAATAAGGCTTTGTCTATCTTGTTGATTTTCTCAAAGAACTAACTTTTTGTGTCCATTGATTCTTTGTATTGTTCTCTTTGTTTCACTATTTATTGATTTTAGCACTCAGTTTTGTGATTTCTTCCCATCTACCCCTTAAGTGAGTTATTTCTTGTTTTTGATCTAAAGCTTTCAGGTATGCTGTTAAGTTTCTAACATGAGATTGCTCCAGTTTTTTTCTTATGTAGGGAGTTAGTAGTATGAACTTGCATCTTAGAAGAGTCTTTATTTTGATATTTTATTTGCATTTCAAATGCCATCCCTTTTCCGCATTTCCCCTCCTTAGAAAACCCCTATCTCATGCCCCCTTTTCTTTTTTGCTTTTATACAATTTTTTAAAATTTTAATCAAAGGTTTTATAAGTTTGGTAATGCTCAGTCAGAAGTGTAACCCAATACTCAACCTAGATATATCAACTATCTTTGACTGGTGGAGACACATGAACATCTGCCTCCATGCCCCACCCTCTCTTTCTCTACTTTCTCTATCCTTCTCTCTCTCATCACCTAGCTTCTCTTCTTCTTCTTCTTCTTCTTCTTCTTCTTCTTCTTCTTCTTCTTCTTCTTCTTCTTCTTCTTCTTCTTCTCCTTACTCTTTCTCTTCCTCTCAGTATCCTTCCCCCTTAGCTCCTCCTACATATCACCCTTCCTGTTAAAATAAAACTTTCTCTCAAAATACAATTAGAGCATAATTATGCCTATTTGTACCAGTGAGGTACAAGATAGTCCTAATACCCAGTCCATCATTTTGTTGGCTAACCAGAACCTCTGTCATCTCCCCTAACTAAAACACTTAGTTTTGAACCTGGCTTATTTCTTGGCATTAGAGTGAATGTCAGCTGAAAACCATCTACTCAGATCTTTTCTCTCAAAGTAAATAGCCAGGATTGGCTATGAGCCTATAGGTCTTCAACCCTGTCAGAAATCCAGAATGACTGAGTTAACTGAAATTATGGGAAGCACTAAGCATAGCTTCTAAAACTTAGCCAATTTATAGAGACTGCTGAACACCTGGACAGTCCCTATACTACAGAACTTTGGAGCATCAAATCTTCAGCCTTCTGGCCCAGAATCATCTGACAGACCTTAGTGATGCAGAGTTATTAAGGGCTGATTACTCTGCCTAGGCAGATATAATCAGTCGACTATTCTGCAAGTGTGTCCTTTTCTGGACAATAATTTGTCTGTAGATGAAAAGAGGCAATTCTTGCCTAGTAGATGTCTCACCACAGCTGGAGTAACTCCAAAGATGCTCAATTTCTTCTTAGGATCCAAGACAAGAAGCTGTCAGGAGCAGACAGGTCTCTAATCAAAATGAACATTAATATAGAAATGTTTGTAATGTCAATTCTATGCACTTCTGACATTTTGAAAACCAACTATCCATGTAAGGTAATCTGGACTGTTGTCTGTTAACTCCTCTCAGCTATTTCTAAATAAAATATAGAAAACACCCTAACAATAAACTCAAAGACATGAATTTGCTATAGTCCCTTATCTCACAGGCTAACCGTCTCAAATCAGTTAAAAAAGTTAAAGAAGGACTGGGTCTAAGCCTTGTATTCCTAAATGTGTTATACAGGCACAATGCCCATGAGAGTATCAATATTCATCTCATTTTTATATTAATAAGAGGCTTGTACCAATGAAAACCTTAAATTTGAAATCAAAGTAAATTTTGTACCATTTAAGAAATTATAACTTCATCTTGATAATAATTATGCAGATTTCTACCAATAGGTTATGGCTATGCAATAAGTCCTAGCTAATCCCCCCTGTTCCAACAAAACCACTACTTTTCCTTAGAAAGACAGTCCAATATTAACCACTTTAGTCCCCAAGCGCAAGCAATAGGGGTGCTGACTCTTCATTGACTTCTTCAAGCTGATTACGGGCGTTGAGATATTAGAATAGGGGTGGAGGGAAGAGTAAGTTGATAAGCCTCTAACGCTGTGTCTCCACTGCATCCAGATGGAATTCCAGGACATCAGAGGTTTGAGCAGGTCTGCTCAGTTTGCTTGATGAGTAGATACACCAAGGCTGCGTATTCTGCAATATACAATTCTCAAAACAAGTTTTAGTATCAAGATAATTTTTTTAGAGGGCTGACTTTTTTTAAAATGTTGGTTCTAACAACTTTTCATTTTCCCCCCTTTTTTAATTGGTTATAATATTTACATTTCAAATTTTATCCCCTTATCCCATTCCCCCAACCACCCAGGAACCCCTTATCCTATCCCCCTTCCTTGTGCTTCTGTGAGGGTGTGATTTTCCTGTTTCTATGATGCTGTTTCCATTACCATAAACTGCCTCCTAAATTTCTAAATCCTTCCATTTGTGTTATTAAATCTCCTTTTATTCTTTTCTTTTTCTTTCTTTTTTATTTTTTCTTTTTTCTTCTTTTTTTGTCTTTTTTTTTTTTTTAAATTGGGTATTATATTAACATTTCAGATTTTATCCCCTTACCCCACTTCCTCCCACCACCCAGAAACTTCCTATCCCATTCTCTCTCCTCATGTTTCTATGAGGCTGTGCCCTCACCTACCCCCTGCCCCCACTACCCCCTTCCCACCATCACATCCCCCCCACCCTGTGCTCGTTTTTTATGGGACCAAGAATCTTCTCTCCCACCTATGCCCGACAAGGCCATCCTCTCCTACATATACCACTGGAGTCATGGGTCCCTCCATATGTACTCCCAGGCTGGTGGTTTAGACCATGGGGAGCTCTGGTTGTTTGGTATTGTTGCTTTCCTTCTGGGGTCACAAACCCTTTCTGCTCCTTCAGTCTTCTCTCTAATTTCTCCGTTGGGAAACCCTTGATTATATCAGTGGTTAACTGTGAGCATCGTCCTCTGAATGTGTTAGTGTCCGGCAGACCTCTAAGGAGATAGCTATATCATGTTCATGTTCAGATGTTCTTCCAGCCATCCACATCAGTGTCTAGCTTAGGTGACTGTACATGGGATGGATACCCAGGTAGAATGGTCTCCAGATGGCCCCTCCTTCAGTTTCTGTCCCATGTTTTGTTTCCATATTTGCTCCCTTGAGTATTTTTGTTACTCGTTCTAAGTAGAACTGAGGCATCCCCTTAGAAGAGTCTTTATTGTGTCTCATAAATTTGTCTAGCATGCGTGAAGCACTGAGTTCAATCTATAGCCATATCAAAAAGAAGGGAGGGTAAAACTATTGTTGATCTCTTATAGAAGTGATAGTTAATAAGGATGCTCTTATACTTTATTTTGATATTTTATGTTTTTATTTTTACATATTTTACTGTATTTTCTTTTCCTTCTTTCTTCCTTTAAAAAGAAAAAGAAAAAGGCAGGCAGAGTGGCACACTCCTTAATTCCAGTGCTTGGAAGGCAAAGGCAGACAAATCTCTGTGAGTTTGAGGACAGACTGGTCTGTATAGCAAATTCTAAACAGTCAGAGCTATACGATGAGACCTTGTCTAAAAATCAAAGAGATTAAGAGTTTTTTTTTAAAAAAAATGTGGATTTTTTATGTAGCCCAAGCTAACTTTGAACTCACAATCCTCCTGCCTCAACTTCCCCATATACTACGTTTGCTGAATATAGTGAAAGTTCCCTCTTAAAAAGTTATTATGTTAATTTAGTAAAATGTATTTGACATTCTATTCTGTTAGATTATTTTTAAGTTATACCTGTTGAGTGTTATCAGTATTAATTGAAAACACCCACACAATTACCAAAACACAGAAAGATAAACTGTGAAGGTGGGCACAACCAAGCTAAAATCCAATTAGAAAACATTAGAAATGAGTCTGAAGAACACTTTCTAGCCCACAGAGAAATATAATGCCAAGACAGATTATAAAATTAGCCAACAGAATAGGAATTCAATATGATTAACTTAACCTGCACAATGATATGAAAAAATTCAGCAAAATAAGTAGATTTGGGAATCTCAAAGAGTCCAAAATAAGGATAAATCCTATTAGTGATAATAAAGTCATAAAGCAATGTAACAAGTGAAATAACAGGCAAGTAGTTTAAGAAAAAGTAATTCTATTAAAAATGTCATCAAGGTATTAGAGATCAGATGGGTCAGTAGGTAGCACCATTTGCTCTTGCAGTTATGAGGACCTGAGTTCAGATTTTCAGCCCTCAAGTCAAAACTGGTTACAGAAGTGCAGGTCTGTAATTCCAGTGCTTGGCTAGGCAGACAGAGATGGCAGAGGCAGGGTGAAAACTAGGAAAGCAGGCATGTCTAAGTTCAGAGAGAGACCCTGTCTTGAGGGAAGAAGGCAGAGAGTGATAGAACACAATATGGGATGTCCTCATGTGGCATCAGTCCGTGCTCACACAAATGTGCTCTCATGTTGGCTCCTTGCCTGCAAGTCCAGGCAAGAGGAGAGAGGTCCCAGTCCTGCTGGGTCTCTCCTGGGCTGAGCAGGATGGTGAGGGTCCAAGGCCCAAAAGAAACACACTAGGCCACGAGTCTTGTCAAAGCAGGAACTCAACTTTATTGCATCAGCCTCTTGCTTATATAAATTTGGGGCATAGGGAGGGGGATTTTTGGTGGGGTAAGATGATATAGGAGGCTGGGAAGAGTGACTGAGGAGATGGCGTGACTGACAGGGCCAATGGCAAAGCTATGCATAAGCAAATGTGGGGCAGAGGCAGGGCCAAACAGGTCTTGCTGAGTCAACCCAATAAGAAAGCGACTGAGAGGTCTCAAAACTCCAGCCAGGCTTAGGCTCTCCAACAAGGCCACAGAAACTCGAGCCAGGCTCAGGTTTGTCCTCAAGGCCCAAATCAGGGCCAAAATGGGGTCTAACACACCCACATACACTTATTCACTCAGTCAAAATTTAATTAAGTAAATTACATAAATCATTAAGGTAAAAAATTTGTTAGATAGAATAAATTAAAAGATGAATACACTGAAAGTCCACAAAATAGAGTAGTCTTTCAAAATGTATGCATTTAAGAGTATTACAAATAAGCTGAAACAAAAAACTAACACAAGACCAGAATGTTTCCCTAAGAAGAAATGGCTACAATTACATGAGAACCCATATTTTGATCACTTACAAAATAAGAGCATGTGCTGGATATGTAGCTCAGTTGGTAGAATGATTGCCTAGCATATAGGAAGTCCTGATTTCAGTTCTGAGCACAAAGTGGGCAGGGTAGTGTATGCCTGTCCCTTCAAAGGCATTCTCTACTACATAGCATGTTTGAGGTCAGTGTGCTACAGAAGGCCTTTTCTAAAACAAAAATAATCAATAATTGAGAACTTTCAAGAACTGGCAAAACATAGGAATCCTCAGGTAAATAATGAAGTTTATTTAGAAGAATAAATTGTTAAATATTCATTGAAACAAGAAAAAAATATAAGAAAACAACAAACCATCAGATATGAAAAGTTGATCTTTAAGGTCATTTTGAAAGCTATATAAGAAATAAGACAAGTTTTAAAAAGAGCTACAGTTATTTTTCAGCAAAAGACAAGGCTGTGTTTTAAAGGCTGGATTAAAATATTTTCAACCTGATTTTATAAGCAACCCACTTATCGCTCAAAAAGAGAAAACGGGATTCATAAGGAGGAAGCAACATGGATAAATACTAAAATTGATACAACATGTTGATTACTGTAAAAATAACTTGTTTTCTCTTAGGAAATAAAAATTTATGGCTGGGGAATATGTTACATGGCCCATATAATGATCTAAAATAGCTAAGCTTTGTTTCTTGAATGAGTGAGTTTCTTAAGTATTAGTAAGCAGAGGTTAAAGAATAGGTAGTGAGTACCAGATAGAGAGACGCAACATAGTTTTATAGTGGAGCTTCATCCAATTGGGAGTTCACAATATTCAGTAGAGATGGTTGGGGTAGCTCTATTGGGAGAGCAAACAAACACTTCGCCTAACCCCACTTATAAATATCCAGCAGAAATTGACTGGGGAAGCCTGATGGAGGCAGCCAACAGGACTTTGCAATTTAGAGACTCTCCTGTGCTTAGCAGAATGTCCTCTTGAGTGAGGTTTCCAAGCAAAAGAACAAATAGCAGCAGACAGATAACAACACTAGAACAGGTAATTATAATCATCCAGAAGAAACCCACTGAGAAGTTGAGGCTATCAGCTAGAGTACCCTCATTAAGTTTCTGCTGCAGAGTCCTCTCTGCCCTCTCCATGTATGTGTGTTTTCTGTGGCTGAACTTAGGTTTCACACTCTACTACAGGTGTTTTTATATCATGAGGCAAAAATAATAGTAGCCTTTATTGGAAATGGTTGAATTCTAGCTGTTTTCAAGGACACAATAGTTTTAATATTAAGCTGTTTTGCTGTTCTTTTCTCTCCTGGTCACAGAATTTCTGAGACCAGCCTACTTAATACCAGGAACCATGGAGGATACTCTAAAACAAACATGCTTGGGCCTGAAATAGAGAGACCAATCAGGGAGGCTGTCAGCCTTGCTTCTCAGTGAGCTCAAACAGCACAGGACAATTTGCCAATTCATTACAGGAAGATGGCTCAGTTGGAAAAATGCTTGTGCCATGGCCTAAGGACTTAAGTTCAAGCACCAGAATCCACATATAAGTAAAGAATGGTGGTGAGTGTCGGTAATTCCAGGGCAGGGGAGGCAGAGACAGGGAAATCTTAGGGCATCTCTGCCCAGCCCATCTAACTGTGACACACTTCTTCAAAAACTAATTTGGAGAGTGATTAAAGAAGACCTATGTCAACATCAGGTCTTCAGATGCATCGACACACAAGAAAACAGATACATATACATACACATACATACATACATACATACATACATATGTACAAAATAGAAGTGAACATTTATCAAAATATTGGCCCATTTTTATTGTGTGCTACATACTTTATTAAATGTTTTGCATGTAATAATGAATTTTTATTCTCATAAAAAGCCTATGAATTAAATATTCTCATCACCATCACTATTAACACTGTGTCATTATCATCCTTTCAATTTTGGAAATTCAGGAAAATCTTTCCTCATAGTTACAGAATAAAAATGACAAAGGAAAGATTTGAACACCACTGCTATGGCTAGTTGCTAACACATGATGTTTCAAAAACAAATGGAGGTTGTTTAAATATTTTCTAAAACAACATAAATTCAATCAATAATCTCAACAAAACACAATAATAATAATATAAACTTAATCTAGCCAAACTCAGAAAAGGTGAATTAAAAAGCAAAGACATGATAACAAACAAAAGCAAATTTCAAATAGTTAGATGGAATATGTAACAATTGAAAACATATAATCACAATCTAGTATACATAAATAAATTAAGTTAAACTGATTACTCCAAAACAGGTCTAGACTGTGCATGGTAGCAGAGACCTTTAATTCTAGAAACCCTGTCTCAAGCTAAGGATGTTGGCATTGTCCTTTAATCCCAGCATTTAGGGACAGAAGCAGGTAGATCTCGGGAATTTCAGTGTCATCCTGGTCTACATAGTAAACTATAGCCAGCCAGGACTATACAGTGAGAGCCTGGCTCAGGGGGTTGGGGGTGGACAACCTGTCTCAACAAAACAAGGTCAAAGACTCCCTAAGAACAACATTCAAGGTTGACCTTTGGTCTCCACATGCACATGCACACACATGTGTTTGCACATGTTTTTACACATAGGCAAAGAAAATGAAAGCTTCCTAAAAATCTTCCCATAGTTAAAGTACTTAAATCAACTGAGGAAATATGGGCAAAAATGTAGAACTAACTCCAAACAATTTTTAAGAGACTGAAAATACATAAGCCATGGATTTACTCCAGAGAGCTAAAAAAGTAAATAGATAGCAAATCAAATCTTCATGTTGGTGCATACCTTTAATCCCAATAGTCAGGAGGCAGAGGCATGCAGATTTCTATGAGTTTGAGGTGAGCCTGGTCTACAGACTGAGTTCTAGGACAGCCAGGAATACCCTTGACTAAAATAAAATAAAATAAAATACAAAGATTGTAATAACAGTCTAGCATCATATATCAATACAACAGAAGTGAAGAAAGTAGCATTGCCAAATGAAAGGCAGCCTTAAAATACTAAGAAAATGGTCCAGTTTCTAGTAAAACTAGTTAATACTGAAAAGAAATAGAAAGTAAAACATACAGGACTAGGGACAGAAACCCAATTACCCACAGAATTTTTAAATTAAAAATAAGTACTGTAAATACTTATTTTTAGAACTGATAAAATGTATATCTTTTAAGCATTAGTTAGGTTTCCCAAATTGGCTCATAATAAAAAAGAAGATAAAATGAATAATTAACTTCAAAATTTTTTAATTTTTAATCAAACAATCATCAAAGTCAAAGGACACAAATTTTGGATGATGCCCCAAGTATTCGTAATTAATTCCAAATATTTGGGAAATGAGAAACATCAAAGTTATTTACAAACTCTCATATAACTTTATTCAAAAATAATAATGATAATAAATAATAGCGGCCTGTATTTTGAATAAACAGGTTTTTACTAATCTCAAAAGATTAACAAATCAGGGGCTATGGGCAAGGCTCCTTCCCCTTGGATAAGAGGAGCTGCTCTGAAATCAACAGGCCCTTTTAGTTCAAAGTCTCAGAACTCACATAACAAGCCTGGCATGAGTATGTGTCTACAACTCTTGGCATGGAGACAAGTGGACCCCAGGAGCTAGATCATTAGCCATCCTAGCAAACACTTACTTCAGGTTCAGTGAAAGACCCAATCTCAAAATAAGGTGGAGAAGCTGGAGCCGTGGCTCAGTGGTTTACAGCAAGGGCTGCTCTTCTAGAGGACCTGGGTTCACTTCCCAGCACTCACATAGTGGCTCACAGCCATCTGTACGTCTAGTCACAGAGGATCAGATACCTTTTTTCTGATCTCCAGGGACACTGCATATATGTGATACAGATATATATATATACAGGCAAAACACCCATACATGTTTAAAATATTTTTATCCCCGCAAGTGGGTTAACCTCCACATGTCTCACATAAAAGTATGCAAATGTTCATATGATACACATATAAAGAGAAAGGGGGAGAGAAAGGAGAGAGAGAGACAGAGAGAGAGAGAGAGAGACAGAGAGAGCGCGAGAAGAAGAAGAAGGAGGAGGAGGAGGAGGAGGAGGAGGAGGAGGATGATTTGGCTGCACACAGTGATATACAACTATAACCCAAGCACTTGGGACAGGTGAGAGAATAGGAAGTTTGAAGACAGCCTTAGCTGCATTGTGAGCGCCAAGACCAGTCTGGTATACATAGTAAAATTCTGTTTTTAGGAACTCAACAGCCAAATTAGCAAAAAGATTAATAAATAAAACATGATAGTTCACATCTGTAATACTGGCACTTAGGAGAGTTAAGTAGGAGAATCGCCATGAGTTGAAAGCCATTGTAGTCTATATAGTGAATTCTAGAACAGCCTTGAATATTGAGAAAATCCGGTAATTTATAAAATTACTACTGAGCAAGATTGTTCCAAGAAATTAAAAATATTTAACATTCAGGGCTAGGGAGTTCAGCAGTTAAGAACACCGATACCTCTTCCAGAAGACCTGAGTTCAATTCCAAGCACCCACACAGCAAATCACAAACATCTATAACTTTATTTCCATGGAACCTGACACCCTCTCTGTCCTCTGTGGCCTCAGCACACATGATGCACAAATATATAAAAGCAAAAACACCCATACATATAAAATAAAAAGTAATTTTTAAAAGAATATTTAAAATTCAAAATATACTAAATTATTATTTTAATGAACTAATAAAAGAAGAAAACCATACAATCATAAAAATGATGAAAAGCTATTCAGTTGACAACATTAATTTGTAATTCTAAAATTACCAGCCTGTGGAGATGGTTCAGTTAGTAAAGTGCTTGCCACACATGCAAGAGGACCTGAGTTAGAACCCCAGAATCCACATAAATCTGTCAAGCATAGCAGCATGCACCTGTAACCCTAACACTGGAAAGACAGATAAAAGAGGATGCCTGGAGCTTGTTGGCTAGCCAGGCTAATAAATTTGGTAAGTTTCCCAGGTTCAACTGTCTCAAAAATAAATAAATAAAGTGGAGAATAATGAAGTGAAACATCTGATGTTAACCTCTGGCCTTCAGGTGCAAGGACAGAAATGTGAGCATGTGTATGCAAATGTGCTTATACACATGTATGCACACATATATAAACACAGGCACATACAAAAACAGCAAATTAGGATCAAAATGGAATATATTTTTTGGATAATACATATAAATATGCTATAGAACATCACATATTATAATCATATATAATAGCACCTACAAATAAAATTATAGAGTTCACAATCAAGTCAGGTATATATGAAGAGTACCTCTTATTCATTGTCACACTGGATGTCCTACATAATTCAATAAAACCCCAGAAGAACTAAGAATTATAAGAATCAGAGGCTGGAGAAATGGCTCAATATTTAAGACTGCTTACTGCTCTTGCAGGACTTGAGTTCAATTCCTAGTACCCACATGGAGGCTCACAATTACGTCTAACTCCAGGTCCAGGGTACCCAATGCCCTATTATGGCCTTCGTGAACATCTACATGCACATATACATGCATACATGTATGATTACACATATAGATACACACGAATAAAAACTTTAATATTTTAAAGAATTCTATAAGAATCAACAAGAGAAAATCAGCATTTCCTTATTTTTAAACAACAAGATATCTTGCATAGAAAAATCAAGGGACTCTTCACAAGAAAAGTTCAGAAAAGCTATTATTGCTGTGGTGGTTTAAATGAGAACTGTCCCCCATAAGATTCAGTATTTGAATACTTGGTCCTTAGTTAGTCGCACAGATTTGGGGAGGATTAGAATGTATGGCCTTGCTGCAAGAAGTACATTGATGGGAACGGGCTTTGAGATGAAAATATTCATTCTACTACAGTTGGCTCTTTCTCTCTGCTTCTTGCATGTGGTTCAAGATGGGAGCTCTTAGCCTGCCACCACACCTGTCACTTATTGCCACGACTCCATTCTACCATCATGAACTCTTGTCCCTTCAGAACTATAAGCCAGTATATGCTTTTTCTTCCATGAGTTGACTTAGTCATGATGTTTAGCAGAGCAACAGAAAAGTAACTTGAATACAGAATTTGGTATCAGAGAGTGAGTAGGCACTGCTATGAAAAAAACCTGACCATGTTGTTTTTTTATTGTTGCTGTTTTGTTTCCTTTCCTTTTTTTTTCTTGAAGAATGTGGAGGATTTTGGAAAAGTAGATGAATACTGTAACCAGAGCTTTAGGGTACATTCTAGTAGAAACTTGGAAGATAGTAGTGCTGAGAGCAAGGTGGACTGTGATGGCACAGATCAAGAGGTTTCAGAGATGAACATTATTAGTAATTAGTACTTATTGTGGTATTTGGAAAAGAAATATAGCTGGCTTTTGTCCTTGTCCTAAGAACTTTCCCAAGGTTAAATTAAACATGTACTAATTTTTTTGGTGATTGCAATTTTTTTTTTTATTAATCATTTTATTCATCTACATTTCAAATGATACCTCCTTTCCCAGTTACTCCTCTACAAACCCCCCAGTGGATGCAATTTCAAGGCAGCATAATATTGAATTGGTGTTATGATTATCATTAGTAACTTATTCAGGTGCACAGTGCAAAAGAGCAAGTGGGGCAGAAAGAAACAAAAGGTACAGTTTGAAGAGAATAAAAAGACCCGGAAACTTAATGTTGGAGCCAAGGCTCCCACTGAAAAAAATAAGGAGTTTAGTGCTCTTGAGGACAGCCCACTTCTTTAGATATGGAGTAAAGGGAAGAGTGCCCAACGGGGCAAGATCTCACCTAGCTAAGCTTCCAAATTGTGGAAAGGCTGTTATATATCCATTTATTTCAGATGAAAAAAAAAATACAACCCACGTCTGTGACCACCTGTGCTATTCACACAGACTCACTGTATGTCAACCATGTGGTCTTTTTATTTTGGGACTGTTCCAAGTTTTCTATTTTATAGCTTGTGCATCAGTAGCCCTTAGGATGCTTTTCCGTCATCTTTGTCTAGGCTCTACTTACTCAAGAGTCTGTCAGCTGGCATGTGTAGGAGCAGAGTCTCGGGTGGGGACCTAGCTCTACCTGGGGTCTGTCCTAAAATCCCGATATTTCCTTCTTCACAATCCAAGCTTATGCAATGTTCCTCTTGAATTGATTAGTTGTAAGGCTCAGTAGTTTATTCATATTTTAGATTGGCTTACTTATTTTTATATGAGTTAAATATTAAGTGACTTTTCATCAGGATAGATTTTCTCTGTACAGCCCAGCTGTCTTGAAACTCACTCTGTAGACCAGGCTGGCCTCAAATTCAGAGATCTGCCTGCCTCTGCCTCCCAAGCTCTGGGATTAAAAGCGTGTGCCACCACTATCTGGGTATTAAGGGAAATTTTTATATTCACACCTTTACAATTTTTTATTCAAATCTAATTATATCACTTCCCCCTTCCCTTTCTTCTTTCTTTCTTCCACCCCCTCCAATATGTCTCACTCCCTTTCAAATTGATGGCCTCCTTTTTATTTACTATATATATATATATATATATATATTAGTTTAAATAAGAATGGGTTCCATAGGCTCATCTATTTGAATGATTAGTCACTGGTGCCACACTCTTTAAGAAGTATAGTAGGTGTGGCCTTGTTTTGCTCTCTCTCTCTCTCTCTCTCTCTCTCTCTCTCTCTCTCTCTCTGTCTCTCTCTCTCTGTCTCTGATTGTAGATTAGGATGTAGCTCTCAGCTATTTCTTTAGCACCAAGCCTGCCTGCCACCATGTTCTCTGCCATGATGACAATGGATTAAACCTCTGAAACTGAAAAAAAAAAAAAGTCCCAATTAAATGCTTTCTTTCATAAGAGTTGCCTTGGTCGTGGTGTATCAAAACAGTAATAAAATAGTGACTAAGAAAATATATAAACACATAAATACAATCTACTGAGTCTACCTCCTGTTGCTTCTGTGTATCTTGTCATCTCAGAGCTGACAACTTTGTATCAGATAACCAAGTATGGTGCTTATCCTTTAGGATAGGCTAATTTCCCTTTTCTCAATAATTGCTAGGTCTGTATAGTTCTTTGTCGAGGGGCAGTACATAGGTGTGATTTCCCACTTCTGGATTAACATGTCTATTGGTATTGTCATTGTTCAGGTCTTGTTTAGGCAGCCATATTGACAAAGTATCATGAGTGTAGCTTCCCTGTCATTTCTAAGAGATACAATATCACAGCAGTCTTCCTGTTCCCTGTTCTGACTCCTACAATATTTCCACCCTTATTTCTCAGTGGTCCTGAAGCCTTCAGTACACAGTTGTACTGTAAATGTATCTATTGAGGCTGGCCTCCCGATAATTAATTGATCTCTGTATCGTGACCTTCGGTGGTTTTCTGTAATGGTCTCCATTTTCTGAAAAAAAAAGAAGTTTCTTTGGAGAGGGATGAGAGCTACACTTATTTGCAAATTTCATTATTCCTTTTTTTACATCTGAATAGTATTCCATGGTATATATGTACCACACTTTCATATCTATTCACATGTTGAGGACATTTAGGTTATTTCCATTTCCTATTTTTTGTGAATAGAGTGGCAAAAACCATCTGGACCATGTCAGGAATCTGCATGTGATCTTTGTTCAGAGGCCATGCTAATCTTCTCAGTGTTATTCTAATTTCAGTATATGTACCTCCAAATCAAGCACAGGCACAGTGTTTTAAAATGTTATATATTCAAGATAATTCTACTCATAAATCCAGAACAGTTTTAAACATAGAACTAGAAGAGCTGATTCTAAAATTTATATAAAAGAGATAAAGGCCAAGAAGATCAAAGAGAAAATGTGAAGGAAAAACTAAGCTGCATATCTTACCAGATATAAAGCTTTTTAAATAAAATCATATTGATTGCTGTTATTCATTATTATTAGTTAAAGCTCTGATGAATAGACCAATTCAGCTGATTTATTAAGTTGCTTTTAGGACTGGGGAGATGGTTCAGTCTATAAAATACTTGTCTTGAAACCATGAGTACTTAATTAAATCCCCAGAGCATAATCATAAAACGATCACTTTCTTGGGACTAAACATATCCTAACAACTTTAGATCTGAGAATACTGATTTTTTTTCAGGCTATGGTACAAGAGGTTTCTTATCCTCTGGTAATGAATTTAAACTAATATAACTGCTCAGTTCAATCTGGAAGTATCTGATGAAGTGGAAAATAAGGAAACACATCAATCCAGCAATTCCAAATATAGGCATATACACTAGAGACAATCTAAAACATATGCACAAAGAACCATCAGTGTCAGTTTTTCCAGCATTGTTACAGCATTGAGGAATTGGAAACAGAAGAAATATAGAACCTTTTTTTTGTTTAATCATCAAGTGTAATGCTGTGTGGCACTAAAGAAATATAGCTACATGGATTCTCATGAATAAATCGCATAGTGTTCAGCAGCAAAAGAGAATTTTAAAAAGATAAAAAGAGAATGATATCTATAAAATTTGAGAATAAATCTATAAGTTCATAGAGAGAGGGTCTTTGAATCACAAGAGTTTGATTTATGATTTTTCAAATTTATGATTGTTGTGTGACATATTCAGGAGAAATCATAGCTTAAGTTTTAACTTTTGATCAAATTTTTTCCCAGCCTAGTGATATGTGGTCGGATTTTTGCTTGCAATGCTGTAGCTAGTCATAGCTCCCAGTCAGTGATATGACTACCATAGGAAATCACCGATATTATACGAAATACTGTGTGACTAAACTGTAATGTTGATAGGTTAGGTTACTAAATTCAATTTTCTTTACAATATTTCCTGTCTTCTTGTTTTCATTATTTAGGAAGCAGTGAGTGGCTGTATTTTGGAGATGGTATCTCACTATGTATCCTTGAATTCACAATCCTTTGCCTAAGCATCCCAAGTACTGGAATTACGGTGAACAACAGTAAACCTGGCTTCAACTTACTCTTAAAGTTAAAACAATCCTGCCACCTTCTCACTACATAGCTTATGCTTGTCAGCTCCCTCGCTTTGGCTTCCCCAGTACTAGGATTACATCTACATGCATACATACATACATACATACATACATACATGTATGTGGTGTGTGTGTGTTTGTGAGTGAAAGCTAAGCTGTTATTTTTGGTTAAAAATTTTAAATTTGGATATAATATCCACAAAGACGAGGAATTTAAGTGTTGTAAAGGACTTAAATATTGAGTCCTTAACTGAAGCCAGGGAAGGGGCAAGAGAGTATAGAAGGCTATGTCTCTGAAACCCAAAGAAATGATGGAAGCTTCACCTTTCTTACTGTCTAGCTTCCATAGTGCTGAAAAGTGTTACCTGTGTTACTGGAGGAACGAAGTAATTACCAATCGTACACAGCTGTTAACCCTTCGAGCTACAATAATGATTGGCCTAATTGCCATGATTGTGCAATCGTGACACAAATGTCATGGGAGTAACTTAGCACTTTCTGACAAGATTTAAACTCTATTCCACAAGTTGAAACACATACCTGGCACCAATATTGGAGCCCAAAACTTGCGAATATTAGGTAATCGGCCTTAGGGAAGACCCTACTATTATTACTCTGCTGAAGGGATACAGTATTAAACTGAGTCTTAATGACTTATCATTATACCCAGAGATTAGTATTATCTCTCATCCCTCAGCACATGATGATTAACACGGAGACCCACAACTGGTCAAAGTGCAGAGAATACTGAACTTAGAAATGTGCTTTAAATGAAACATCTATATTACAACCCCTCCTCCCAAGGCTCAGGGATCATTTCTGCAGAGGAGACAAAAGATTGTAAGAGCCAGAGGTGGTGGATGACTACTAGGAAACAGTGGACACATCAGGGCAGCCATACATATAAAGTCACAGCAGTTGAGACAGCATGTGCAAGGCTTGTTTAGACTAAAGCCAGACAAACACCCAACATGGAGAGGGAGGTGGGCACAAAGTCCTACTTACTGCTAAAAGCTATTGACAGTTGATAGCCACTGAGCAAAGGAGATTCCATTTAATTTAAGGTTGTGGCCCATGGTGGGTTGACTGGGCTCCAGTAGAGGGCCACAAATCAAAGGCTATATGGGAAGCACAAGCAGTATTTGATTATGGTTAAGGGGAAATAAAAGATACAAAGTCCAGTTTATAGGAAAGGTGAGGTGGATCTGGGAAGAGTTAATGGAAGTGTGATTGTGATCAAAATGCATTGTTTGAAATTCTCTAGTAAGTAATAAAAATAAGAAAACAACCTTAAATCTGAATATAAAGCCACCATACACCTAAGTACCAAACTAAAAACTTCTCATAACATTTAATAATATACTGCTGAGAAAGAAAACTGAAACAAAAATATAGAGAAACCTTGTCTGAGGAACAGCAAAGTCTTAACCCTAGACTCAAATAGACATTGCTCTATTAATCATGCTCCCCACCTGCCCTACAAGCAAGGTATCTGAATGGGAGTTTTAAATCTGTGTGTACGGAGGGTAACCATAGCAACAGCAAATGCACATAACAAGCCTAGCCCTTAATGATATTAACAGAAGTCCATGAACTAGATAAGGGCCTAGCAAGAGGAAAGCACTCCCATTTCCACACAGAAAAACTATTTACATAACTTTGTACTATCCTATACCACATGTGCAGCTGTGGAGAACTATTGCAAGGCATGCAGAAAAGGAGGAAAAAGCATCACTCCCCTAGGAGGTTAAGTAATCATCATTACCAGACTCAGATAAGGTAAGAAATGTTAGAACTATCTGACTGGGTATTCAAACGAACTATGATTAATATATCAAAGATGCCAGCAGAAACAGTGGCTAGCACATACAAGTGAGTGGGCAATATAGCAGAGAAAACTATAAGAAATAACAATAATATTAAAATATCAAACATGAAAAACAGACATACAGAATATTTCTGCAGGGACTGGAGAAATGGCTGAGCAATTAAGGGCTCTTCTTGAAGAGGACCTGCCTGGATTCATTTTCCAACAGGTATATCAAGTGACTCACAACTGCTTGTTAACTCCAGTTCTAGGGTACCTGACATTGCCTGTTGGCTTACATGGACACCTGCATGCATGCAATGCACATACAGCAAACACAACATATATACATAAAAGTAAATATTAAAAATTCTTTGGGAAATGTAGACATTGTGATCATAAATGAGAATGACATTTCTGAGCTCATAGGTACAACTGATATAGCTATGAAGAGAATTAGTGAACCTGAAGATAGACCAATGGAAATTACTCATACTGCAACACAAAGAGGGAAAATGTGAGAAAAGCAAAATATAAAAACTATAGTGTCATATATTTTATCATATGTAAGATTGGTATCAATTCCAAAGGACATAAGAGAGAAAAGGAATTATGGCTAAGCATTTCTCAAATTAAGGACTGATACAAAAGTTCATGTTCATGAAATCCAGAGAACCTCAAACAAAATAAGAAAAAGTCAAAAGGAAACAAATCTAAGTTTATCACAGTCAAACTATAGAAATCTAACAGAAGACTCTTAAGGGAAGTCATGGGGTGGGAAGAACATTGTTTATAGAAATAAAGACAAGAATTAAAGCCAACCAAAAAATATGAAAGCCAGAAGACAGTAGAGCTACATATTTTCCAGATTTTAAATTAATTTAATTTGTCGATGTGGGAGGTGTGTGTGTGTGTGTGTGTGTGTGTGTGTGTGTGTGTGTGTTTGAGAGAGAGAGAGAGAGAGAGAGAGAGAGAGAGAGAGAGAGAGAGAGAGAACAGCATACATATGGACACCAGAGGACAACTCTCTCAGAAGTATGGGATCTGAGGATCAAACAGGTTGCTAAGTTCATGTGCCAGCACCTCTATTCACTGCATTATCTCGGATCTATACAACAAATGGTTCTACACAAAGTAATTTGGATGAAAGAAAAAACAGAAACAAAATAAAGTCCTTTATTTTGTGTTTACTTTTGTAAAGAGATAACTGAAGAAATTTCATATTTTGTAGTTAACTTTTTCTAGACATACAAAGAACACAAAGTAACAAGTGAAAGTGATGATTGTATTATGTTTCATTTATCATTACATATACAAAATGTCCTTGCAACATAAATCAGTATGAAAAATAACAATGAGATGTTTTACATTCTTTCTTTCATATTAAACCTTTAAAACCTGGTATGTATTTTCTACTTACAGCACAGAGCAAAGCCCATTAGCTATCTTTGAACACCCAATATATAGGTTCAATATAGGCATGGACAATTAAGCCTGTGATTCTGGCATTCAGGAGACTAAGGCAAGTGAATATGCCATGAAATTAAGTCCAGTCTGGGCTACAAGGTGAGACCTGGTTTCAAATTCCATTGATAAATAAACAAATAAGGTACCCCAGATTTTAAAAACCTCACACTTCAAAGACAGCCCTGTGGCCAGATGTGGTGGCACTTGCTTTAGAGGCAGGTTGTTCTCTGAGTTCTAGGCCAGCCTCTTCTACTGTGTAGAAGAGTGAGTTCTGGGACAGACAGAGCTACATAAAGAAGTCGTGTTTTGAAAAACCAAAACTAAGACAAAACCAAAACAGAACAAAAACAGTTCTGTGAAAGGTAAAGAATCTGAGGTATGTATCCCGATGCTCCTGAGAGACAAGATTGTGCAGTACTGCTGAGATCTGTTGGCTATAGTACTCCTGGACTTGTCAAATGTTGGTGAGTCACGGAAGGCACCCTCAGGCATAAAGGTCCAGGGAACTGAGAAGCAGAAACAGTACTAAAAGCAGAGATGGCCATAGGGCCTCAACAGCCAGTGTCTTTTACCCTTGAACTTCTCCAAATCCTAGACTACTCTCTTCATAACCACACAGGACAGTTTCACATTCGTTTGCAACTATGCTCCAACTGGAATGTGATTTATCACCTTCATTTTCGATTTCTCCGTCATTGCTCACATACACATAGATGTCCATTATCTCTTTCCCATTTCAAATAAGGGTGGAGAGGTAAATTGAGAGACTTTGTACAAGTACCTCATTTTTTAGAGGTATATAATTTTAAGTGTGGTCTTCCAAGGAAGACACTCATATATAACATATTTTATAGCCATTATCTAACAAAAACAAAAGCCAGTTGAGTTGGCTCAGGCGCTGACATCAGAAAATTAAAAAGGGAGGTACAACAAATAGTTTGATACCGCATCCAAATTCCCTCTTTATGCCCAAGATACTCATTTTCCTAACTGCCAGGAGTGCTGACTGCTTCTGCTTCACAGCTGCGTCCCTCCCCACGCCTTATCCTTCTCTGACTATTGTTTCCTCCTCAAAGATCACACTCCCTGGATATAATGCCACCTAATGATTGAATGAGAGTGAAGATAAAAGAGAAGGCTCATAGAAAGGCCGAGCCCATCAATTAACGATAATTTCCAGGGGCCATCTAAGCCCCAAGGGTTGTTCCAAGCTTCAGACTGGGTTTCTCATAAGCCTGGATCTCTCCAAGTATGCAAGGCTGGCAGGTCAGTAAACTCGAGGAATCTGCCTATGCAGACCTCCTCAACTCTGGGATTACAAGCACAAGCCAACATAACCAGCTTTTAAAAATACGGATTCTAGGAATCAAAACCAGGTCCTTTTGATCACATAGCAAGCACTTTATTCACTAACCTATTTTCCTAGACACAAAGACATCTTTACATAAGAATATATTGTACATTGAGAATATCCTACCTGTCTCCCCATGACTCCCTTTCTTTTCCTAGACAATTTTGCTTCAACTTCCAACTCTCTCTCTCTCTCTCTCTCTCTCTCTCTCTCTCTCACACACACACACACACACACACACACACACACACACACATCCTTTTGAAATTGGGTTAATTCACTTAATTCACATTTTCCTGCAAGCAATACAGCTTTGTTCTTCTTTATGGCCGAAACAAATTCCTTATCCATTTTTGTTGTTGCATACCCAAGTTGGTTCCATAATGCAGCTCTTGTAAGTAGTGCCGCAGTGCACATAGATGTGCAAGGATCCCTGTGGTGACTTGCAGCCCTTTAGGTAAATACCCAAGAGTGGTACAGCTGGGTCAAACAAACACTTTGTTATCATGAAAGATATTTCAGGTAGTTTGTAGAAGTTAGGGCAAAGGTCAGCCCTCTGTGCAAGGTTAAGCTATTAACTCTAAAAGGTGTGAGATGATGTTTAAATACCATGGGTCCCTTTACCTGGAATACCCTATGAGAATGTAAAGAAAGGCATGCAGACATTGTATAGCATGCAGTCTCTTATTCTCTTAACATTGATGTTTTATGCCCTTTACCAAAGTAAAGGCAAACTAGTTCAATTTTGTCTTTGAAGGAAGGAGTGGCTTTTACTACTTATTATACTGAGCATTAATTACATAGTTTAAATCAGCCTGGTTTACAGAGTGAGATAGTATCTCAAAAATAAAAAAAACAAAACAAAACAAAGCATAACAAACAAACAAGCAAAACCAATTAATCAAATAAATAAACAGCAACAACAAAACATATTTTAAGTTACAGAAGCAATGAGTTGGGAAGAAAATAAGGAATGTCTTTTCTGCTTTATTAAGCTGCATTGTCAGCTTTCATTCACTTGGATAATAAGCCTATCCCCAATCTCATCTGTGTTTGCTGCCTACAGATCTTTCTTGATATGCTTGTCTGGATATCTGGGTTGTGTGACTACTTAGAATCAGATTCAGCACCAAATGCTGCAGTTAAGGACATCAACCTGAGAGACAATGATTAATGATGAAGACCACAGGATACCCAGACCTAATATTAGGGTGGCTACACCCTCCTCACCTTCTTCCCTTCGACATTTTCTTTAAAATCATATATAAGATATGCATAGCAACAAGAAAAAGCAACCCTCATATTTATAATGTCTAAAAACAACAATACAAACTCTGAAGTCACCATGGAAACTGCCTCCCACTAGCATTTGCTTTTCAGAGGTTTTAGAAGCATTTATCCACAACAAATCAGCAGAGAAAAAATTGAGACAGATGACCCCAATCATGTATGGCTATGGCAACTAGAGAAAGGTTTACCAGGAAAGAAGGGGGGCCTTCTGTCACAACTTCATTAAACTTTTATTTTCAGAAGCTTTAACTCGCATACTGGTCAGAAAGATCCTCCAAAGGATCCTTTAAGATGCAGCTTTTGAAAGATCTTGGTTTTATGTGTTTCATAAACATTCATATTTTGAAAGCAGCATGTATTTGTGCTTTCTTTTTGAAATTTATTTTAGTAATAAAAGTGGTATTGTTCTAAGTTGTTGGGAATAGAAAGCCAACATAATCATGGGGTAGATTCAGAAAACCCAAGTTTGAGTCATTTGTAGTTGTGCACATCCGTAATCCTAGCACTTGGGTGGTAGAGGCAGGAAGATCTCTAGGTCAAGCTCATCCTCAGCTACATAAGAAGTTTGAGGCCAGTCTGGGTCATATGTGACTATGTCTCAGAAGACAAAATAGGGAGTAGGTAGAAAGAAGGACAAGGTAAGGAAGAAGAGAAGAAGGAAGGAAAGAAGGGAGAAAGAGAGGGAGGTGGGGAGGAAGGGAGGGAGGAAGGAAAGAAGAAAGGAAGAAAAGAAAAAAGGAAGGAAGGAAGGAAGGAAGGAAGGAAGGAAGGAAGGAGAGAAGAAAAGAAGCAAATACAAGTTCAAGATAATGGAAGCTGACTGTAATTAGGAAGCAAGTATCCTGGTGTACTTAAGGAGAGAGTAGTGAAGAGTGCCAGCCTGTAGAAGCCGGTAAAGATTAGACCTAAGAGAAGGGAGGTGTTTGCTGAAGTTGTTATGTCGGAGCAGAAGATCAGCTTTGTTGACAAATTCACAACAACATTAGGAATATTTCACCTAAGTCAGACACCCAATTTGGAACAGAGCTGTTATTCCCCATAGGCAGGAGAGCTGAGAAGAGTTTGGGCTACAGTAGTCATCAAAACTCCATTCCAGTTCCACCTGCAGTTTTTCTGGCATCTCCAGTGGTAACTAACCAATCCACCATCTCAGAGCCTGCTTCCTCTTTCCTACAGTACTTTTCATTTTGTATTATGTTACAGTTATTTTTGGCCCTCACTCTGGGGCTTTGACAAACCTTTGAAAACGCAGAGTATTTCTTATACACATCTTCTATGCCTCAGACCCTCTACCATAATTCCTTGTATGAAGCCAGGATGGGGCCGGATGGGGGTTGACACAATATACACTAAGACACTTACGTGATATGGATTATGAATGTTTTGCTGCCTGTACTTGAGGCAAGGTTAACCCCAGGATATTTCTGAGTTACCAGGGCAGCTCTTCCTGACTCATCAAAGGTTTTCCTGACAGAGTAATCAGGTGATCTGCTTAATGGAAAACTTCACTGATTAACTTTGTAATTTGCTTTGTTTCCTTAAGGATATCTAATATGGAAAGCAAAACACTTGCCTGTGTAAGGTATTTGGCAAATGATAATACACATAAAACAATGTAAAGAACAAGGAGGAAATCCACACTGTTTCCTGCTAAACTTGTCTGCTAGAATATTTATCCATGTCATAATGAAAACAATGATCTTTCACTTACTTTGAATTCATGAATTTTTTCCTGATCATGAAGAGATTCTGAAAGTATGACAGCCTACAAATTGCGCATCAGTTTGTTTCACCTGGGTGATCAACACGGGACTACAGATTGAGTTTAGTCTAAACAGTCTGAAGAAGAAAATATAGAATAAATGCTAATTTTATCAGTTCAGTAACCATTTGATGATTACATAGTTCTGCAAAAATTCCTGAGTCAGGTGTTGTGGAGAAACAAAGATGTTTCAAATAGTTGCTTTCACCTGTTAAGTAAAAGCTAGAAGCCAGGGACTTAAATTTTCCTTCTCAAAGGCAACTCTACAACACAGGTACAGGAACCTCCATTTTGTTAAGACAATAGGGACTCAAAAAAGTTATATAACTTCCTCCAAATTATATATTAATCAGCAATATAGTTGAGATTTGAAGCATGGTTTGCCTATAAAATCTATTTTATTCCTATGAACCAAATATTTCTTCTCTCTCTCCCTCTCTCCTTCCCTCCCTCCATCCCTCTCTCCCCCTTTCTCTTTCTCTGTATGTGTGTGTGCATGCATGAGAGAGAGAGAGAGAGAGAGAGAGAGAGAGAGAGAGAGAGAGAGAGAGAATTTTGTTTTTCTCAGACTACAGAATGCATCTTTATTGACTGTACAGGAGTTTCTGTATAGTCATGTCTGAGCTGCATTTAGCTTACTTTGTTCTTCAAGGAGATTTGTGCATGCTTTGTTGGACACATGTGATTGAGTTGATTATCATTAAATTGTTCACCAAGTTGTGCTGTGTCTAAAATAAACTACCCTAGGTCAAACTCCAGAAGTTTGAATCAACACTGCCTACTGAATTATATCCCAACTGTCTTCTTGCCTCCTGGAGATTGTCACTCTGCTAACTGAGGAGGTTGTAGACACCTCTGCACCTAGTTACCAAGCATTCAAACATATGAGCCTAGAGGTGACATTCTCGTTGAAGCTACCACATCTTATCTTGAAGTAAATTATAAGCTCACAGACAGCAAAGACCAAACTATGTTTCCAACAATAGTTTGATAAGTTTTCCCTCAGTCTGATCTCTGGGGAATAAGACAGATGCTATAAAAATAAAGAACATTACCTCATTAAGTTAATAGTCTGATTGAAAATATATACCAATTTCATAATAGGAAAATGGATGTCTCAAGAAGGAAGAAAAGGAAGTCCTTTGTGTTTGTAGTAGGCTTTAGAGTTTTCTATGAATGCTAATGTCAAAAAGACAAAGAATTTTCCACGTGCAGTATTAATAGCATTCAGCAAAGCACTAAAAAGATTTGAAGGTTTTTAAGCATTCATTGTATACTCACATGAATTAAAGACTTCCTATTCACCTGGGAATGAGCAAAGCCAGTCACAGAAGCTACATCTTGATGATTTCAAACTGATCTAAAAAACTGTCAAGATAATTTTTAATGAGGTGTTGCAGGGTTTATAGCTTTAGTATGGCTCTCTTTTTTTATCTCTGCCATCCAGAAACCTTTGAAAACAGCAGTCCTTCCCAGTCTTCTTAATTACCCCTCCCTTTTCATGTCACCCATCTTAGAGTGGCCAATTGTAGTCAGTCTCTGATGAAACCTACAACACAAGGCCAAGCTGGCCCAGATGATCACTGGTCCTGACTTCAATGAAGTCTTGGCAGGAGTCTATAAATCTGTGGGAAGTAAATAGGATTCTTCAATCCAGGGCATTGTCATTACTCTCTCCAAGAAGAGGTACTGTCTCCTTATGGGCCCTTGGAATTCATAAATTGGCTAGATTGAAAGTTTCCCTTAGTTTTGAACTGGGGCAGTGCAGTTGGCAAGTTCTGCTTGCTTTCTAAGCATGAGAATTCACTTAAAAATACCTGGCTTGATAGTGAGTGCTTGTAATCCCAGTACTGGGAAGGCAGAGACAAGACAGTCTCTGGGGCTCACTAGCCAGCCATGGTGGGTGGTGACAAAGGAGCAACACCTGAAATTGTCTTTTGACCTCTACAGCAAGCATGCACAGTCATGAGCACAGGTGTGCGCGCACGCACACACACACACACACACACACACACACACACGCACACACACAGAGCCATGAATATGATTATCAGGTGCCTTGCAACCTATACAAAAATATCATGTCTCTAAAGGAGGTATGAACCATGAGCTGAGGAAATTAGGAAAGAATTATTTTCAGCTTCCTGGTATATGCATTTGATGACAAAGCAAATTCTGTAAACCCACCAAAAAATAATGATTTCCGTAAGAAAATAAAAAGGGGGTCTCTTGTAAAACCCACTACAACACAATTTACAATTAGCTTCAAGCTCTTTACCTTTTTATAGCTGCCACCTTCACAATAACCTTTCTAATTACAGTTCCTATCCACTTTGCTTAAGTGCAATGGCGAATATGATCTTCCTGGAATGCTTAGGACTCAGGCCACGCCCTCACCAAGCAATGTGGACACTTTGTCCTATACATTAAAGGTTATAGGTGTAGGCTTTACAGTTCTATATTATTTTAGACTCCTTTAAAAATTGTCCTTGCAAATTGCTCTGCCCCAAATTGTATATCCTCCATGTTATCTAAGCAAACTATTTATCTGTTGCCCACTTATAACTAACTAGACTTGGCAGATTTCCAGTCTCAGATAAAATTGTTTCACATTTTGGGTTATGTGTAATAAGCTTATTACTTTCCTTCTTTTTTTCTAATTAGATAAACAACCAAGCAATTCTTAACAAAGGAGACAGGGTTTAAGCAAAGTGTTGTTAAGTGGGTCTGGATTTATCTGAATATAATAGAGTACATTTGCACAGAAACGTGCATGGTCTAGATCAATAACTCTATATGTTGTCTTGCTGCAGTCAAGACACACAGTAAGCCAGGGTATTAGTGTACCTGAATCCCAGGTATTTGGGAAACCTGAGTGGAATGAACCAAGAGTTCATGACTGGATAAAAACAAACAAATATTTTATATACATTTAAAAAGAGATGCAATAAATTCAAGATGTATAAGGTTAACATAGGAAGAACAGATCACACTGTGTTAGAGTAAGCTTCTTTAATAAATAGAAGGACCAAGGTGATTACAAAAATGTATGTGCAGTTTAATCTGCTATAATTTTATCCAACTGGCAGCATCACCACAAACGTGAGCAATGCATTTTGATACAGCCTTATGATGGCTGTGATATCACTGGGTGATGAGGGTTTTCAGCTTCATTCTAATCTGGTAAGACTGTTTTATCTTATATCGTTCATCTTTGAGCCATCTGTGAGACTATATAAATAATCTCATCATTATGCAGGTTTCCTATGACAAAAAAATCAGAGCTTGGGGAGATTGCACAATGGATACAGTCTGAGGAGATGGCACAATGATTAAAGGGCTTGTCTGAGAAGCTTAGGTCAAATTGTAGAACCCAGATAAAAGCTGGATGCTATAACATGTGGCTATAATGGCAAGATGAGAGGCAGAGACAAGAGAACCCCTAGAAGCTCACAGCCAGCTAGTCTGGCATAAACAGTGGCAAAGAACAAAAGAGGAACAATATCCTTGAGGCAACAAAAATAAACAACAGCCTAAATAAACAGCCTAAATAAGGAATAAATGACACAACAAAGCAAGGATACCAACAAACCCCATCTTAATAAACCAATGAGTTGATGGGGGTTTCTACAGGAATATGGGTAAGGGATCACTTCCAGGAACAGAAATAACTCAAAGACAGCTGCACCACTGAAAGCTCAGAGGAGTGACAGCTTGGGCAAGCTGGAAACAGGTTGCATACTACACAACTTGCAGGCTGCTAAACAGGTTGCAGGAGTGTCTCTTCCAGGCAACTGAGCTGATCTGAAAGGGGACCTCAACTATCCTTATGCTGCTTATATAAGCTCAGAGAGAGAAGGGTCGTAGAGAAACTGGTCAGTTCAAGGCCTTCCTCAAGCTAGTGAATTGTTTGCCTCTTGAATTTTAAGGAACTTCCCTGTAGGATGAAAATTTTCCCCTCCTGCTAGACCTGGAACATCTTGCTTCTTAAGGAGAGCAAAATTCTATAAAACAGAAATCTTGTTCCAGAAAAAAGCAGAAGACCAAAGCAAAGAACCCAAAGTTGTCCTTTGACCTTGAAACACACAAACGTATGAAAACACACACACACACACACACACACAACACACAGTTTTTAAAATACTGTGTGTATATGTGGAGGGTTGGAGTGGGGATGTGTGTTTGTAGGTGGTTGCTTCATCAGAAAAAAAAAAAGCTCTAGGGTCCATGATTCAGCTGAGGAGGATCAGACTGGATGGAAGTTCTTCTCCTGAGAAGAAAAATGCCTGCCTGATACCAACCTAGAGTCTAGTGAATCCAAGGATAAAATTTAAATTGCTCTCATATTTCTGGTACTGCATGGCATAAGAAAAAATTTAAGGGAATCTTCTAGGTTGTAGTTAGAAGCAAAACATTAGAAAACCTTCAAGTTAGCATGGCATGAAGAAAGATACTGTCAAAAGGTAAGCATCAAATCTCACCCAACAATCCCAAGCAGTCTTTCTGTTTGCACTCCATATAGCTAAATCTTCCTTGAATTTCTGATCTTCCTGCCTTCGTCTCCCAAGTGCTTGGATTACAGGCACTTACTATCATACCTGGCTTTTAGAAACAATATTCTGGGGGTTGGAGAGACTGCTCAGCAGTTAAGAGCACTGGTTATTCTTCCAGAGGACCTAGTTTCAAATCCCAGCAACCACATGGTGGCTCACAACCATCTATGAGGTCTGATGCCCCTTTCTGTCATGTGGGAATACATGCAAAATAGAGCATTTATATAAACAAACAAACAAATATTTTTAAAACACAATTTTTAGAGCTTTGGAATTGCCAAATGTAAAAAATAGATTAAGAAGCTTTCATTCTTGAGTAATTAGCTAAACTTCAACTCAGAACTGAGTCAGAGACTTTATTCCTGTGGTTGGTACCATAACCTACTATCTTGCTCAATTGGTGAGAGCTTGCATTAGCAGCATGGGATCAGCTATGAGCACTGAGAGGTCTCCTGCTATATGGCAGGCATTGAATAAGGAAAACACAGATCTTAATTAGTTCAAAATATTAAATTTGGTAGGAAACAAATCAGAGAACTCATAGTTCTTTTCATTTGAACCTGAAGTCCTGGTTGGAGTGAATGTCAAGCAAGCCAGCAATAAAATTGAGACCATGGATATAATAGTCTTAGAAGAGCTGAGAAATTCATTTCACAAAAGATTACATACAGACGCCTAATGAACACAGAAAAAAAAATTCGGTATTTTTAGTCACCGGGGAAAGACAAATTAAAACCACAATGGGATATTACTTCATATCCATCAGAATCACTATAATCAAAAAAGATTAACAATGAAGTACTGGCAAAGGTATGCCCTATTGATGGAATCATAAAACAGAATAATTACTTTGGAGGACAGTTTGGCAGCTTTTATTATTATTATCATTATTATTTTACAAATTACCCCATAATCCAGCAATTTCATTTTAGATTTCTACCTAAGCTCTACCCAAGAGAAATGAAAATACATATGTAGATAAAGGCTTGTGCATGAATGTTCACAGTAGCATGATCCACGATGCATAAAACTGGAATGATTCTAGATGTGTGGGGGGGGGGGGGCGAGCATGCCTTTAATGCCAGCACTCAGAAGGCAGGGTCAGGCAGATCTCTGTGAGTTTGAGGCCAGTGTGGTCTACAGAGTGAGTTCTAGGATAGCTAGGACTACACAGAGAGGCTAATTTGTGGGACTATTGTTTAAGAACTGCTATGTATAAAATTCTGAATGTTATATGAAGAAATACACTGTGTAATATAAGTTAGTTATGATGTATAGGTGAGTTTCATGTCAGTTTGACTCAAGGTATAGTCTACTGAGAAGAGAGACTGTCAATTGAGAAATATGCCTCCATAAAATTGGGCCATAGGTAAGTTTGTGAGGCATTTTCTTAATTAGTGGTTGGTGTGGGAAGGACCTGTACATTGTGGATGGTGTCAGGCCTGGGCTGTCGTCCTGGGTTCTGGTAAGAAAGCAGGCTGAGTAAGCCACGATGAGCAAGCCAGTAAGCAGCACTCCTCCATAGTTCTTGCATCAGCTTCTGCCTCCAGGCTTCTACTCTGTTTTCCTGTCCTGACTTCTTTCAATGATAGACTGCAGTGTGAAAATATAAGCCAAATAAACCATTTCCGCCCCAGCCTTGCTTTTGATCATGGTAGGTCATCACAGAAATAACAAAAACATATTATATGATAAATATGCCTATTTCATTTTTGTTTCTATAGTATTTGAAAAATAAAGTGTGTATTGTGTGGGAGGGGTATGTTCATATGAGCATAGGTGGCCACTGAGGCCAGAGGCATCAGATCCCCTAGATCTGGAATTATATATATGGTAGTGAGCTACCTGACAAAGGTGCTGGGAATTGAATTTGAGCCTTCTAGAGAGAATTATGTGCTCTTAGCTGCTGAGCCACATCTCTAGCTATTGCTTCTTTAGTTTTTAATTAACATGCAATAACTGTACCTGTCTATGGGGTACCACTTGTCAATTGGATACTTATATACAACATTTAATGGTCAAATCAGATTAATTAGCACGAGTAGTTTCTCAAACGTTTATTTCTTTATGTTGAGAACTTTCTAACTTCTTCCAGTTATTTTTCAAGATTTATTTGTTTTATTTTACATGTAAAAGTGTTTTGCCTCCATTTATTTAAATGTACCATATATCTGCAGTGCCACAGAATTCAGAAAAGGGTGCCAGATTCCCCATCACTGAAGTTACAAATGATTGTGAACCACCATGTGTGTACTAGGAACCAAACCCAGGTCCTGTGCAAAAGCAGCAACTACTTTTACCCACTGAGTTATCTCCCCAGCCATCTTCTAACATTTTAAACATACATTCAATTGTTGTAAATCGTGCATTGTCATAGAACATTAGAATGTAGGTATAGATTGTCCAATCTTTTTCCATTCTCCTTCACCTACAAGTGCATGTCTTTTATTGCATAGTAACCGTGTATCTAAAACTCCTGAACACTGAAATTGTAGAACAGTTTTCTCTGAATTGAAACATCCCTTCCGGGAGGGATGAGACTCATGAAATTGGAGGTATGGGAGGTCACATCTCTGGCAAATCAGAAACTAGGGAGATTCTGCAAGGCCTCTTCCTGGAGGAGAGATCTCTTGGGCTTGATCTTTTGCCTGCAAGCTGTGCAGAGAGTTTCAGGGTTGCATAAATTGTCACCTGTGTTGGTGTGGGCCTTTTGGCGATACTGATTCTGCTCCAGTCATTCCTACTCCTTGTAAGTAACCCTCACACTTGAGCCTGTTAGCAGGCCCATTAAAAATTCATTGCTTCAAGAAGTTGGACTTTAGTGCAATTGCTACTTTGTTCCATAGTGGGTTCTATTTCTGGGGTGAGTAGATTTGGGTGTTGTGTCTCCCCAGGAAGTGTGTCATATATCAAAGAGCTCAAATCTAAGGGATCACCCAAAGGAAAATTCTCTGTGCTACCCTGTGGGGCCCGCCTGTCAAGGCAGAGAACCAATATCACATATCAATAAAGAAGCCTTCTGGGTAGAATGAGAAGGTAGGATAACCCATTCTAAACATACACACACACACACACACACACACACACACACACACACACCAGCCAAGATCTCTAATCTAGGCATTAGGTGGCACGTGATAAAAAAAAAAAAAAAAAAAAAAAAAAAAAAAAAAAAAAAAAAAAAAAAAAAGAGGAAACCAGGAAGCAAGCTGTGGAGAAACAGCAGCTTTACAAATTTTTCTACCTCAGAGATCCCTAAAGGATGCCCCAGGAGCCTTGCTGTCTCGAAGAGTTCCAGTCATGCACTGGTGACCATCTTGTTTTCTAATACAAAGCCACCACAGAGAGGACTGAGCCTGCTATTTTTTCATCCAGATGGAACTGTGATTTATTCAGACTAAAGCTGCATATTATAAGCCCCCCACCACACACACACACACTTTTTTCTTTCCTATGCAAAGCATTCCTGCTGAATTACAAGGAAGAAAGCTGAGCTGTTCTTAAGCAATGGTGAACCAAGTTGCCTTAAAAAAGCCCTTTTTATAATTCTTATTCCTTTTGTTGTCCCTGCTTCCAACTGCTCTTTTTGAAGCATTGTCTCAACAGCAGCAGAGGTTCTGAGCGCCTTCCATTAGCAAGCACAACACCACAGAACAGCAACAGTGAGAGGTGGCTTCAGGTAGTGAGGAATCAATAATCCTACATGCTTTGGGAAGTAAACAAAAGTCCAAACACTGGTCTGAAGATGTACTTCAGTTGGCAGAGTACTTGCCTACCGTATAAGAGACTCTGGGTTCTATCTTGAGAACCACATAAACCAGACTCTATTTTACATATCTGAAATCTTATCATTTGGGGGGTGCAGGCTGGAGTTAGTCCAGGTCATACTTAACTGCATGGTGAATTTGAGGCCAGCTTGGGCTGCTACAGGAGACAAAGAGGAGGAGAAAGAAAAAGAGGAGGAGGAGGAGGAAGAGGAGGATAAAGAGGAGGAGGAGGAAGAGGAGGAGCAAAAGGAGGAGGCTGGTGTCTGTGAGACTATGTGAAACTGCTTTAGAGAGTATGCACCGAAGGAGGTCAGGAGTGGCCCAGGTTATAAAGGAAGCTTCATCAATTACACAAGGCTTAACCTGGTTCTGCATGACAGCAGCATACCTTAGAATGCTTACTTTCCCCAGAAATAATACTTTTAAAACAATGATAGAAGGATATCATCTTAAGCAAGTAAGTGTTCCCATCAATAGATGCCACATATGAAGAAGAGTTAATTAACTCTGCTTTAGAGATGAGAAGGAAATGTTGGTATTTTTCTCCCTGGTATCTGTCATGGGCACAGCTCAAGTGGGTGGCAGCACCTATGTGCCATTTCTGTACATCTCCTGAGTGAAACCATGTGCATATTCTCTCTGTGTGGTCTTTCGAGCCACTCTAAATTCAAGATTCTCCTATGCACTAGAAGACTTTTCCAGCATTCCACCTAATTACATTGCTGTTTAGGAAAGTGCTCTACCCTGAAGGTGCTTTCAATAGCTGCCTGGAATGTTATTGAGTTAGACGGCTTTGTTCAACGTATTGCTCTAGGATTTGCTATGTGGGTGGAATCCTGTGGGATGCTCACAGTTTGTGGGAATTTTGTGTATAAAGAACTGGGTTAATAAGGTCACCTTTTCTTCTTTTTTTAGCTTCAGCATTATTCTACAGTGCATAAGTAGAAAGTCTTTCTTATTTCTAGAGGCTGCATTCAATATCTTTATAAAAGAAATCATTGTGACAACATATATCGGGAAATGAGTTATATATGATTTAAAATTCTAAAGATACTTTTCCTCCCAGAATCAGAACAACAATAATAACAACAATAAAACATTCGTGCATTTATGAAACTTGTCTGAAAGGTGATGCAAGTTGATGTCTTTGTCCTGCCAGGCAGACATCAAAACCTATGGTGCTGTTCAAACTAGGTCAGCAGCAAGCCAGGGAAGGGAAAAAAAAAAGACATGGGCTCTGTAGTCAGAGACCTTGATGCAAACCCTGATTCCACTATTTTCTAACTGCGTGACCTTGGACAGTTTCCTTAACTATGAAATGACAGTAACAATAACAACAAAAAAACAATAATAAACGTTGTTGATGATGATGATAGCAAGACAAGATTGTTTCGAGAGTTAAATAAACTCACATAGTTCTGTCAACTCTGGATTGCTATCCTGCTCCTGTTACTAGTGTTAGCATTCTGTCTAAGCTCCACCCCAGTTACCTAGCAACAGCCAGGTTTGCCTGACTCACTATAAAAGGAGCTGCTTGCCCCCTCCTCTCTTGCTCTTCTCTTATTCTTGCTCTTGCTCTTCCCTTCCTGTTCCTGCCCTCTCGCCATTCCCATCACACCCCCATCCCCGTGCTCTTCTCCTCTACTTCTCTACTCTTTCTCTCTGCCTTTCTCTGTCTCTACTACCCTCTTAACTCCCATCCCCATGCCCCGAATAAACTCTATTTTATACCATGCAGTCCTGTGCATAGTCCCTCAGGGGGGGAGGATGCCTCAGCATGGGACCACCAAGGGCCTAGGCATCCCCTTCCCCCATACCTGACTATACCTCCATAGAATATATCCCCCCTCTCTTTATCTTTTTATAAACTCATCAGCTAGAGCATCCTTCTGTGAATTCATCCCTATGGCCTCTGTGACCACCCACATTCTGTCACCAAAGCCAGCTCTTGTACTTTTGCCAGTTCTTGAAGCCCACCCCCCTCCCCACCCCCCACCCTGAGGTCTGCCCCAGGCAAGCTACTGGCTGTTGCTTTTGCTAATAATTACAATCTTCAGAAAAGTATGCTTTGCGGAGACACTTGACATTTATGCTAAGGGACAGATACTCTGCTTCTTTTCCTAACCATGTTAGTAAATATTTAGCTAAAACCATTAAACATTCACTTGTTTATTGTTTGAGAGCAGAACAAGAAAGAAATGTCAAGAACAGGAGCATGAAGTCAGAAACATGCAGTTTGAAAAGGAAGAAATGTTGAGAAAACTTGGGAAAATATCTGAAGGCAAAAGGTAAGATAGGCGTACTTCAGCAGACCATAGGTTTTTTAGCAGAATAAAAATAAATAAAATGACGAAAAATAAACTCTCTGGCTTTGTTATCCAAATTAGTAAGGGACAGTTTGTAGGTCTTAAATGTTTCATTGTGTGTCACTGTTTTGCTAGGGTGCACATGGCTTCCCTCACTTAAGGCCTTTTAAGTCCCTCATGAAAACTCTACCCCTACCAGAAGTCATTTTCAGACATTATTATGGTTCTCTTGGGGAAGTCTATATGTTTTTCAGTCCAGAAATGATTTTGATGTGTTTATAAAAAGATAAAGAGATAAAGAGAGTATGTTCTGTGGGTGTGTGGAGAGGTATATGGAAGGGATGTCTCAGTGGACCCATGCAGAGGTATCTCTTCCCCCGAGGAACCAGCCACACACCAGTATAGTATAGAATAGTTTATTCAGGGCATGGGGAGGAGAGCCAGGAGGGTAGTAGAGGCAGAGAGAGAGGGAGGGAAGGGGAGAGAGAGAGAGAGAGAGAGAGAGAGAGAGAGAGAGAGAGAGAGAGAAGAGAAGAGAAGAGAAGAGAAGAGAAGAGAAGAGAAGAGAAGAGAACTAGAGAACTAGAGAACTAGAGAACTAGAGGACGTGGAGAGAGGGGGAAGAAAGGGGGGAAGGAGGGAGGGACAAAGGGATCAAGAGAACAAAAGAGAGGAGGGGGCAAGCAGCACCTTTTATAGTGGGCCAGGCCTACCTGGCTGTTGCCAGGTAACTTGGGGGGGGTGGAGTTTAGACAGAGTGCTAACAGATTTCTAGTGTTGAAGTAACCTTAGCTTCAATGATCCAAAAAAAGTTGGAGAGAAAGTGGGATTTTGCAGAAAACTTTAAAATGCCTAAGAGCTGCTGCAGAATGCTACTTTGTAACTAGCTCCCTGCTTAGTGAGCAGTGCCAGTGGGCACTGAACTGAAAACAAAGTGTTACTTTTATCTTGCAAGTCCACCACATTCAACTAAGAGAAAAATGAAGTCTTCTCCTTTATTTGTCTTGCCACAGAGACACAAGGAAAGACCCCACCCTCAACAGCACATGCACATGCAAGCAGGTAAAATGATTTAATTTAAGAATAAATTGAATGACCTATGTAACCATTCTTGATTGTAATATCAAAGTATCTTAATAAGACCCTTTGTGTAAACACACACACAGACACACAGATACACAGACACACAGACACACAGAGAAAGAGAGAGAGGGGGGAGAGGGAACAGGGGAGAGGGGAGGAGAGGGGAGGAGAGGGGAGGAGAGGGGAAAAGAGGGGAGGAGAGGGGAGGAGAGGGGAGGAGAGGGGAAAAGAGGGGGAGGGGGAGGAGAGGGGGGAGAGGGCAGAGAGGGGAGGAGAGGGGAGAGGGGAGAGGGGAGAGGGGAGAGGGGAGAGAGAGAGGGGGGAGAGAGGGGAGAGAGGAGAGAGAGGGGAGAGGGGAAGAGAGAGGAGAGAGGGGAGAGAGGGGAGAGAGGGGAGAGAGGGGAGAGAGGGGAGAGAGGGGGGAGAGTGGAGAGAGGGGAGAGAGGGGAGAGAGGGGAGAGAGGGGGGAGAGGGGAGAGAGGGGAGAGAGGGGAGAGAGGGGAGAGAGGGGAGAGGGAGAGAGGGAGAGAGGAAGAGAGTCTTATGGGTTTATGTGAAGATTTTTGAGTCGCTGAATAAATGAGGGTATGGGAGAGAGAATGATGTTCGGACTTGTTGTACTTCTGATATATATATTGTTTTTGAGAAGTTCACCCATAAAACATCATCAGCTCAAGATGATGTTGCTATAATTAGTAGGAATTCATTGATATGATTGATCTGAATCATATAATGTGTTTCTCAAAATGAAAAGTTAAACATTCTTTTATTGAGATGATAATTACAACATTTCTTCCCTTTTTTCCCTCCAAACCCTCCCATATACCCTTCTCGTTCTCTTTCAAATTCATGCCCCCTTTTCTTCATTAGTTGTTACTATTTGCATACACACACACACACACACACACACACACACACACACACACGTGGTATGTATGCAAATAATATATTTTTTTCCTAAAAAAAAAAAACAATCGCCTGATCAATCTGTGTAATGCTGCTTTCCGAATGTCTAGTTTCAGGGTTGACCATTTGGTTTTGGATAAGCAACCATTGTACTCTTCCTTGGAGACTATTGCTCCCATGCTCATCATTTCTTACTTTTTTGGAATTCTTTGTGGAGGGTTGAGGCCTCCAGGGCTTTCCCTGTCCTCTTTGGCATGTGTATTGCTATTATCTTCCTTCGGTTCATGTTTAAACAGTTGGATTTAATGGTTGAAAAAACTGATGAGATTGTGTGTGGTTCATATCTGTTACCCCAGCACTTGGAAAGCTGAAGCAGGAGAATCAACATGAGTAGGAAACCATTCTAGGCTACAATGGTGAATTCCAGGCAATCCTGGGGTACATTATAAGACTCCATCTCAAACAAACACATAAGCATCTCTCTTGGATCTATAAAGATTTATTTTTTGTTTCTGAGGTTCTTTAGTCCTGAGTTTTAAATATACTAATTTTATAAACTAATGTCTCTTTAAAAATACTATCTTTAAATTGTGAGTTATCACCAGTAAAGAATTTACAATCAGTATAAAATAGTACAATAATTTTTTGTATAACTATATGTCTAAACTTTTTTCTTTTCTGATGATTTGATGTCTTGGGGCCTTGATCTCTGAAGGATTTCTCCCTAATGCTACCCCAGGGTTGAATAACTCCAGGAGAGAACAAACAGCTTGCATTCAAGTGTGTCTTTCATCTGCAAAGCAACCAATCTAAGGGCCTATATCTCTAAGTCCTCCTCTCTTCATCAAATTTACACACCAAACCAATATTTCCCTTGTCCTAAAATGCCTTGGTACTGACAACCAGAGACCACACTGATAGCTCACATCCACTGAAATAAATGATCAAATTAGTGCATTCAGAGCTACTTCTGCTTGCCCTCCCTATCCCTTTCTACAAAATTCCAGTGTAGGCTACATCTCCACTTACTCCTGCCTCTCTCTACCTCATCTACGACTGACCCTGGTACTTCTCCATATGGCTCTGTGTTACATAACTTTGTCCCTCCTCTGGGAACAGTGACTAATCAATTCTTTTCTCAAAAACGGTTGTCTCTGTCACTGTGCCATGCTCAATAGAAACAATTTCTGGACCTATTTGAAATCATCCTTAGACTCTGAAGCAAAAGCGCAATCTGAGACACTGCTCTAGAATAATCATTCTTGGGTTTTACATGCTCCTTTCCACAAAGCTCCTAATAGCAGGAGAAGAAGATGGATTTTTTTTTTTTTTTTAGATTGGTGCAAGCTTAATGAATGAGAAAATTCTAGGAGTTGAAATCCAGCAGTATCTCTTCCTGAGGATTCAAATACAATATGCAGTTAGGAGAACACTATTTTCTATAGTTTTGTGGTGTTTCTTTATGAAAGTTTAGATTTTAATAGGTCATTCTCCTTTCTTTCCCCCAATCTATCTATATTATCTGTTCATTTATGTATTTATTTGGTTCTG
Source organism: Arvicanthis niloticus (assembly GCF_011762505.2). Taxonomy (NCBI): domain Eukaryota; kingdom Metazoa; phylum Chordata; class Mammalia; order Rodentia; family Muridae; genus Arvicanthis; species Arvicanthis niloticus. The sequence goes on from NC_047679.1 coordinate 2,010,254, forward strand.
CAAATGGAACCTAAGGTGTCATGCATGCTAGACTAGTGCTCATCAGACCCATCACATTCATTTTAATATATGTTAGTGATTCAATTTCATCTAATCCTACATAATTTATGACTTATATATCAATTCATTAATATTTGGGGGTAGAGATGGAAATCTGAGCCTCATGAGTACAAAGCAAAGGCTTGATCACTGAGCTATCTCCTGGTCATGTCCTTTTCTTATTTTGGTCCCTGTGGTTTCTTTTCACTTTCCTATGCCTTTTAATCTCCTGTACCTTTGGGGCCACTAAGACCTTCTGTCATGGTTTCTGTCTACAAGTTGTAATCATCTCCTGGCCTTTCAGAATAACTTTGTAAGCCATTCATTTCACATTTTGAAGGTGACCTTCTCTATGGCCCTCTAAGGCTCATCCAAGTGCAGGCTCAGGCCTTGGACTCCACAAAAGCCACAGGTTCATGTGAGGATAAATTCAATTTTCAAACTCTAGGTCAGCCTAATATGCTATCGTTCCCCCCTAATCTCAGCCTTCAGCTCTATAGCAAGACTCTGTCTCAAAAACAAAACAGCAAAATAGACAAACAAAAATCCTTCTGGGTCAATGGCTAAATTTCCAGTGGTTGCTTTTATGCCTTTATATGGTCAATTTTGTTCCATACGTAAAAGCAATTAGCCTGTACCTCAAAGTGAGACAGTTCTAAAACTTGGGAAATCTGAGCCATGCTTGTGATACCACTTATTGTCTGCCGAAAGCATCAAAGTACAATCCTTTCCAACCAAACAGTCAAAGCAATCTCTCTTTCCCAGAAGTTGAAAACAAATTTACCCAGGCTAACATGCTTCAATTTATTAAGGAGCATTATTAATGTAACATTACATGTTTCTAATAAATAAAATCAGAAGAGATTTTTTTTCCTTCTGCTTGTATAAATGAATGTTCAAACTTCTCATCCACATGTAGTGATATCACAGGCTCTAATTTGTTTGCTGGGTAAATAAACCAGCATGTGAAAGTTTCATGTACAAGTGACAGAGATGTTTCCTAATCACTGTACTACCTTTCTCATTTGGATCTTAGTATAAGAGTCACTTAAAAAGCCTCCAAATGTTTGCTGGCAAGGCTTAAATTTCAGCAGAAACATGAGGAGGCAAAGAAATGAGATGGAGCTACAGAGGGATCCAAATACCTCTCAGTTCTGCTAGAAGCCTGCTGGGATAGCCATAGGAAAGTCATTTGACTTCCCCGACCCACATTTTCTCCTTTCATGTAATGCCTATAATGTACTGAATTCTGATATCACAACCTTTCTATTACATAGCGTTACTTGGATCCTTTCTCCTTCCCAAGACCTTGGCCAACTGTGAGAAAACTATAGTTTTGGCACAGGCTGGGTACAACAAGGTAAGGTGCTATAATCGTCCCAAAACAAAGTGGATTGGAGCTGCCTCTTGCCCTGAGGAACCTGAGTACACATCAACCTGGAAGCTCCTGTAAGGTCAGTCCATTTATGATTCTGAAAGGTTCTTAACCCTCCAACAGGACACTTCTGCTGACATTCCTTCAGTAGAAGGTATACAGCTTTATTTCACCATGTGGTGAAATTGAAATCTCCCAAAATCATGACTCTCCACTTTGGCTGTATAATCACACCAACTGGGGAATTAAAAAATATATATATATTTATCACTGTTAAGCTAGAGCTGGATCTCAGGCAAAAAGAATTCCATAGGATATGTGTAGCCCCAGGTTTATTTTTCACTGTAACACACACACACACACACACACACACACACACACACACACACACCCCACAGAGGTTCTGATACTCTGATCTTGGTCTAAAGTATAGTCCTAGATAGGAAGATTTTTAAAAGCTTCCGGATGTTTCCAAAGGCAGCTGTATTCCAGAGCCATTATTTCAAGGAGGTAGTACAGGAATGAATGGCTAGCCTATGATCTTTCCTGAGAATGGATAGTGACGCCAATGTGGAAGGAAACAAAGGAAATGTCTGGAAGGTGGTCTGAAAGAGAAGTGTATGCAAAGAAGGGTGGCCAAAGAGGTACAAAGGCAATCTCCACGATACTCAGGACCCAGGATGAGCAAATACATCCCGCTGCTAGCAAGGTGATTCTGGGCAGGTGGCTGACTGTCTAGCTTGGCTTCTGGCTTCACCAGAGCTCAGGGGACATGGACACTAATCCTGTGCAGAGATGTGCCTGTTTTCCATCTGACTCTCTGCTATCTCTTCCTAAACAGTGCCTGGCACAGGGATGTCTAAAGGGGCATACTTTCTTTCTATGTGCCACACTGGGTTTGGCACACATCCTCAGGGATGCAGCTGGGCTGTACAGGATAGCAGCCAGGCTCCCCTGCAGGCCCCTTGATTTGGTAGCCAGTCGACCTTAGTCAGAAACAAATGATTGCAGTTCCCAGGCCTGCACTTTAATTGCCTTTTCTTGCTAAAACAGGTTCCCAGGCAGTTTAAGAGAATCGATCTGGTGAAGGCATTTCTCTGGTTGAGGTACTGCATTAAAAGCCGTTGCTTGAAAATACAAGTGTTAGTATGTGAAACTGACAAGCCATAAACTTCAGGACACTCAGGCATCTTGTTTTATATAGCACTTTAACATTAAGCAGACACTCCTCCACACTCCAGCTCATTTAGGGCTGGTTTGGGAGCATCCTCCTATGAGGTGGATAAACTGCTAACTGTCTCTTGCACACAAAGACACAAAGGCTCTGAGAGGTTTACTGAGTGGTCTAAAGTGTCACAGCTGTTGTACTGGCCCTAGATATATTCGCATCGGGTGTATTGTGGTGTCCTTTTCCTATTCATCTTTGTATGGAACAGCCGATGGAAGGAACTGGAAAAAGTACAAGCTGGGCCAGCCCTGCCTCCTGCTTCTGGTGGCCTCCCCTTGCAGCATGGCGTGCTTGCTCCTTTCTGGGCAGACCTGTCCCCAGATCAACTTTCCAAATGCCTCTATCATAGCTACCACCCTTGCTCCCTTTATTTTTGTGCTTCCATGTCACCCATTAACTTCTGACTTGCCAAGTGGCTTCTTTGGCTTCAGAGCAAACTCTTTACCTGAGTAAACAGCTCTCCTCAGTAAAATGCTCTGAGTCAAACATTCAGAAGGTTCTGTTTACTGGCTAGACTCTATTAGGCAGGATCCTGGCAGAAAACAGATGGTTCACTGAACAGGGCCACCAGAGAACTGATCCAAGGCACTGTTTATATGGATATGTACAGGCCAGAGGCTGATGGGAGGATGGTGAGAATCACAGGGGCCTCACATCCCCTGGGCCAATAAGAGTATTGGGAGGAGGTTGTCAGAACTAGGGTAGACTTACAGTTTTGGAAGAGAAAGCTCAGAACACAGCAAAAGCACTACAATTATATTCCTTCCAAGCAAGGATGGTAATAAATGCACCTGTTTCTCTTCTACACTCTGTCTCCTGGTAGTGAGTCTAGCTGACCAAATCCAGCTTTTAGCCTAAGAGCAAGAGTGGTCCATTCCACACAAGCCAGTTTGTAAGAGTAGAGTCCAGGCAAAGGACAAGGGAAGTCTGAGTGTGATTGAGCCTGCACTTGTCAGGGCCTTAAGAAAGCAAGAGCAAATCAGAGAGCCAGACTGACTCTCACTCAAGCAGCCAGTGAAGCTCTGACTCAGGACTACCACTATCCTGACAGTTAGTTTCAGGTCCCAAGCTCCTTTTGTATCCATCACTTGATTAAACAAGAAAAATATGCTACAGAAAACTCATCTTTGGGCTTGGGATGCAACTCAATGTTGGAACACTTTCCTAGCATGCCCAAGACCTTGAGTTCCATTCTCAGCACCAGAAAATAATGACAACGGTTACTATTATCATTATTATCTTTATTCTTGCTGATGAAGAAATCATTATTTTTCTCTGAAAAACAATGACTTATTAGAATGATTAAATACAAGACTATGGAAAGAAGAGGACGGAAGATTGAAAAAAATTTTAATAACTTGTATTGCACAGAATGTATTAAATTCTGGGCTATTCAGAGTTTTAAATTTTTAAGGACAAATTGTAAATGACTAAAATTATGGGATACATTGGGATGTTTTGATACATGTATCCATTCTCAAATGACCAATCCAATTAATTAATATATCTACCACTTCACATATGTATTATTTTTGTGTGAGAACTTTTGAAATTTACTCAGCAATTCTTAAATATTCACTACATTACCATTAATTAGTTAGTCTGTTGAACAGTAGTTTTCCAATACTTATTACTCCTACCTAACTGTAACTCTTTGACCAACATCCCCTATCTTCATCTACCCCTCTCTCCCAACTCCTAGTAACCGTTAATTTCTGTTCCTAGAAACCATCTCTCTTTCTGAATTCAACTTTTTGTTATCTAGTATATGAGTAAGATCATGCAGTGTTTGTCTTTCTCTACCTGACTAGTTTCATTTTGCATAAGGCCTTGCAAGTTTATCCATTTTTGTACCAAACCAAAGCATTTTGTTCTTTTGGGAACCTGAATAGTATCCCAAGATGCCAAATTCTTTAATACCATGCATTCCTGGAGGCACAGTTTGGTTGTTTTTATATCTTGGCTATTGTGAACAATACTACAATGAACATAGGCAATTCAAACATTTACCTGTCACCTTATGATACTCAAATATTTTCTCTGCATGGTGCCTATCTTAGGGTTTTATTGCTGTGAAAAGATACTATGACCATAGCAATCCTTTAAAAAGAAGACATTTAACTGGAGCTGACTTGCAGTTTCAGAAGTTTAGTTCACTATTGTCATGGTGAAAAGTATGACTGGAGAAGGAGCTGAGAGTTCTACATCTTTGTCTCCAGGTATCAGAAGGAGACTGTACCCCACACTAGGCCTAGATTGGGCATATGAGACCTCAAAGCCCACTACCACAGTGATATACTTACTCCAACAAGGCCACACGTATTGCAACAAGGCCACATCTCTTAATTGTGCTATTTCCTATGGGCCAAGCATTCAATGAGGGTCATTCTTTTTCAAAGCACCCCAGTTCCCTTTATATGCTGGTTGATTTCTAGGGATGATTCCATTCTAACTGAGGGGATTTTAGGTAATTCTGTAAAATTTGTCATTTTATAATAGATGTTTTTATTGTGTCTACGGGCAAATAAAGAAAGACAAAGAGAAAGAGAAAGTGTGTGTGTGTGTGTGTGTGTGTGTGTGTGTGTATGGTATGTTTATGTGTATGTATATGTGGAGGGTGCCTATGTGTGCCCATGTGGAGGATGGAAATCAGGTCTCCTTATCACTCTTTATCTTTATTTATTTATTTATTTATTTATTTGAGACAGTGCAGCTCACTGAACTTGGAGCTTACTGATTGTTTAGAGTGTCTGGCTACTTAGTTCCCAGGATACACCTGTCTAAGTTTCCCAGTTTGGGGATTACAGCGGAGGGTTATCCTGACCAGATTTTCTCAGCACTTTACTCATCTCCCAAAGAGTTTTATATTAAATTAAAGGGCCTAAAGAGGCCCTAAAGAATTTGGTTTTGTGTGTGTGTGTGTGTGTGTGTGTACACATAGCATTAATTGTAGGGTTTAGATAAAAGTGACTTGGGGGGTGGGCACCTATGCTTTGAGCCCTTCAATCTCATTTGGTTTTGGAGAGGTAGTAGAGTTGAGACAAAGTGAGATTCTGTACTCTAGGCTGGTCTGGAACTTACTATGTAGACCAGACTGTCATCAAAGTTGTGGTGATTCTCCTGGCCCTGCCAGGGTTCCAAAATTGGTCTCATAGGCTTGTCCCACTATGCTCTCCTCCTTTATTATAAACATTTCTGCATTTTAACAAATTGCAAACTTCTTTGTTCTACAGGCAAGGAAAACTGAGCCCAAAGGGCAATGTTTCATCCCAGGCCTCCCAGCTAGTTAGAGGGACAATTGGAATTAGCCCAAATCTTCTGTCTGCTCTTCATAACAGCAACTTTCTGGACCCAACCTCACATTCTTATTCAGCTCAAGGCCAAATCTGATTCTGCATCTGCTAGAACAGTACCCCTGTCTTTTTCCCTAAAAAGCTTCCATTAGACAAATGCTCTTCAGATAGAAGAGGCACAGAAAGGGAGGGCCAGCCAAAGAACGGAGGGTGAACTATTCAGCAAAGGAGGCAAGACCCTGCTGACAAACAAGGCTGGTGGGGCAGAGAAAAGAGGCACACGAGGACTCAGCAACCAACACACAGAAAAGCAAACACTAAAAACTGTGATCTTCCATTGCAGTTCCCGCTCCAAATGCATCTGATTTTTTTGTCTCACTAAAACTAACATCTGTGGAGCCGTGATGGGCTGAGGCTTTTGCCAGACTCAAAGTGCTTTATTGTTTTCTGTGCACTGTGAAGCTTCCCTACCCCCACCAGGCAACAGGGTCCTTTTATAGACACATGCTTTGTCTCGGGAGTAATGTACAGTTGAAAAGGATTGCTTCATGTTCTAGACTAGAGCATATCTGATAATGGCAGAAAAAAAAACACCAGGGAATGTTCCTTGTCATTTGGCAGGAGCTCATTTTAGTGAGTTTACCTTGTTCCTGTGAGTCTGAAATTCAGGCTACCTATGAATGCCTTATCAGTGTGGCCCAGCAGCACCGAGTAACCTAAGAGCAGCAGGAGAAAATGAAGTGTGGGGGAGACGAAAGACAACAGGGAAAATCAACAAATACCATTGTCTGGTAAAAAGCTCTGCCCATAGTGCACAGGGCTGAGCACTCAATTAACTATAATCTTAACAGTGTAGAATATTCTATTGACCTGGAGCAGAAAAAAAAATAATGCCAAATGAACAAAATGAACAAAATGCTTGTTACTCCTCCTTCCCTTTTCTACATTCTGTCTCCTTCATAGTTCCTTCTTCCCGATTACCCAGAGAAGCCTACCACAGGCTGAATTCTGAAATTTGGAGTCCTCTCTCAAGCTGCTTCTCAGCTGTCAGCAACACTCCCTCTGCTTGAGGGCCTTGTATTGGTAGAAATGGTCCTTGAAATATTTCCCTGTCATTTTTGTTTTTACACTTTTCATTACTGGGAGAATTAAGGCCATCTTTGCACTTATTGATAAAGTGATAGGGTTAGCAAAAGTCAGTTGTATTAGACCTTCTGGAGATGTTTACACTTTTACAAATTTAAGAATGAAGCCAAGAAGGCAAGTGAGAAGGCTGAGTGGGCAAGTATGTCAACTTGGTTTCAATGACTAGAAACTCTGTAGAAGGTAGGAGAGGCTAGAAAGATGATTCAGCCATTAAGAGCACTTACTACTCTTGCAGTGCACCCCGGGATTCAGTTCAAAGCACCATATAGCAACTCACAACTATCTGTGATTCTAGTTCCAGAGGATCAGGCACTGTCTTTTAGATTCCTAGGGCATCAGGAACATACATGAAGCACAGATATACATGCAGACTAAACATAATAAGTAAAACTTGATTTAAAAAATTAAAGATGAAAGGAGAGAACGCCATAAATCTGATCTCTGGGCTATACATGTGCACCCCTAACACACAATTATAATAAATTAAAATTTTAAATTTTAAAAAGAATGAAGCTGTAGTGGTTTGAATAAGAATGGACACTATAGGCTCATAGATTTAAATGATTGGTCACCAGGAAGTGGCATTGTAGGCTGTGAAAGGGGTCTTGGTTTTGGTTGAAGCGCTGGCTGGATAGCCCAGAGACCCAACAGGTGTCCATGGCCTGTAAGGGACAGGCATCTATTCTGCTGTGCTCCCAGAATCTAGGCTCCTAACACGTGGTGTGGAACTCCATTGACCTGCACTATTCAGTCAAGTTCAGGACAATGCAGCACCACCCAAAGAGCACAGGTAGAGGGTGTGACTACAAGCCTCAGGCCCTAGAGAGATTTACATACTAATGAGATGCCTCAAGGTTAGAGGGCGGAGCCAATTAAGCATTCTTCTCCAGCCCCTCCCATTTCTCTTCCTCCCTATTTAACTCAGGTCTGCCCTGAGTTTCACAGGGGTGCACATTCAACCATCATCCATCATGACAATAAAGCCGTTTTGGAAACCCAAGGAATTTCTCATGTCATTGGGGCTGTGCCGTGAGGAACCGTGGAGAAGGCCTTTAATGAGCCATTGTAGCCACAGCCACCTTGCCTAACTTCCTGCCTGGAGGAATTTTCAGTGTTCCCAACCACCCTACCCGCATGGCACTACATAAGAGGGATTAGGAGGTATGACTTTGTGGGAGGAGGTGTGCTACTGGAGATAGGCTTTGAGATTTCAAAAGCTCATGCCAAGTCCAGAGTCTTTCTGTTCCCAGTGCCTGTGGATAAGGATACAGAACTGTCAGCTACCTCTCCAGCACTTATGTCTTCTGCCCATGTGCTGCCATGCTCCTTTGCCTGTCATGATGATAATGAACTAAACCTCTGAAACTGTATGCAAGCCCCAATTAAATACTTTATTTCATAAGTATTTCCTTAGTCATAGTGTCTCCTTACAGCTTATTTAACAGTGACTAAGACAAAAGTTGGTACCAGGGAATGGGGTATTGTGATAGGCCTGAGCATGCTGCTCATTGGCAGAATGCAGAATTTGGGACTTTTGGTTAGAAAAGCAGTTAAATACTTTCATTGGGCCCTAATGGGTTCTACTAGTAGAAGCATGAAAGACAGTGATGCTGAGAACCATGTAGATTATGACAGCCCAGCTCAAGAGTTTTCAGAGGAGAAGAATATTAATCAGTGACCCAGAGACCACTTGTATTTTGGCAAAGAATGTGGCTGTTTTCTGCCCTTGTTCCCCTCTCTACCCCCCCCCAAATCTGTCTGAGGCTAAATTAAAGGGTTTTAGATTAATGGCATTGGCAGAGGAGATTTCAAAAGAGCCTAGTATTGACTCTGTTGTATGCTTATGATTGACCACTCATGTCTATCTATAAGGAAAAGGAGCGAGCTGAGCAAGAAAAAAATATAAACTGTAAAGTTTGAGAAGAAAAGAAGAGTCAGGAGGAGTAAAGGACCTAAGTCCAGTGCTCGAGGAGATAAACAGATAAAAGAAAGGCCTGCTGCTAAATGGAAGAAAGGGAGTGGTGACCTCAGGACAGGACCCCTCCCTGCTAAGCTTCCAATTTATGAAAAGAAATTAAAGAAAAGCTTAAGCAGTGACCTAATCTATCAAAATCAGAAAGTCAATGAAGATATAACTTAACAAGGGAACCAAGTTCCAGCCCCATAAAACAGAAGAACTATCCATCTTTGACCAGATGGGTCTGGCTTTACAGTCAAGAATACAAGATAGGGGTTGTGGAATCTCGTTTCAGGCCTAAGGAAAGTTGCTGAGGCCAGGTGTGTGTCAGGGCTGTTCCTGCATGCAGGCCTAGAGAAGACATTGCATGAAGCTGCCAGGCAGAAGCCTGGATTTCATTGTAGACCCTAAGATGTTGGAGATGCCAGAGCATTGGGATATCTGCCCAAGATAGCTGCTAACAGGGTGTAGGAGCAACCCAAGAGAGAGACGTGTGTTAAAGGTCAACAAAGCTGAAAAGAGTTCTAGATCTGAAGAGGCTTTGATATCAGATATGGAGATTCAGAGTTTGAAGTTTGCAAAGCTGGCTTGGTCCAGTATTTCCTCACTATGTTTTCTTTCCTTCCATTCAGAATGGTAATGTATATCCTGTACCATTCATTATATGTTATAAATATGTGGTCTGCATTTTATTTAGATCTGACAGGAAGTTAAGAGATTTCCATGAGTCTCCGAGAAGACTTTGGTGTTTTAACTGTTATAGACCACAAGAACTTTTGTGATTCCTGCTTCATTGGAATTGAAGCTGTTTTTGTTGTAGTAAGACGTGGGCAAACACAGAATCAATGTTGAGTGACACTTCTGCTTCTCCTTTTTCTCCTAACAAAAGAGTTCTGTGTTTACTGGTCAAATACATACCTGGGAAGTATTGGAGGGACACCTCTGGGTAACTCCAGACAGTGACCACTGTCACTTTATCCTCACCCTAGCCTGAGCACAACTTCAGTTTTACCCTCAACTTTGGCTTCAGATGTCTGACATACCATGTTCAGAACTTAGTGTGCAGCCTAATGGAGGAAGGCTTTTAAACTTGTAAACTGCTTGATATCCAAAGACCAATAATGGAGACTTGCTCAAAATAGGACTTACGGTCAAAAGCTCTTGAATAGGCAATGTCAAAAAGCTTTCTTCAGTGACTAATAGTTTTTAGGTTTGGACTGTCCAGTGTGGCATCCATTAGCCATTCATGTTTATCAAGTACTTAAAATGTGGTTAGTACAACTTGAGAAACTGTTATTCCTTTGATGTATTTAATTTTAATTATTTTATTATGCTTATTTATTCAGCGGTGGAGCAAGGGGCTCCATGTGGAGGTTGTGAGAAGACAACTTAATGGAATCAGCTATCTCTTTCCACCACATTGCTCCTAGGGAGGAGAACTCAGGTCTTCAGGTTTGACAATTTCTTTATCCCCTGAGTCATTTTATAGGCCCATTTTATTTTCATTTCAGTTAACCTAAATGTAGAAATGCACTTCCTTTGTTATCCTTCTTCTAATACTCCTGGAACATAAAAGGATGACATCTGCTAATAGGAGACTTGAGACCAGAACTTAAATGTATCCCTTTGTGTAGTTACATCCTGTATAAATACCTTTGTCCTCGAAAGTCAACAAAGTGACAGTGAAAATACATTCTTTAATTTTAGGACAGTATATATGTCAGAGACGCGTACTTTATCAGCATGAAACCTGTCAGTCCAGAAAATCTTGATTATGTAGGTACTTATGTCAGCTTTATTTTACTAAAGAGGGAATAAAACTTTAAAGGGGCCAATAGCTTGCTTCAAGCAGAGCATGGGGTGGACACCTGTTATCCTAGCATTCTGATAGCTGACGAAGGAGGATTGCTTCACATTCTAGTATAACCAAGGCCTCATAGCAAGGCTCTGTCTCAAGTGAAACCAATCAGTCAATTAAGCAAGCAAGCAACCAATCAAACAAACAAAACCAATTTGCCTTATGTATCATAGTTAGGAATTAACAGAGCTGAGATTCAAATTTAGCGAGCTGGGCTTCAGAATCTGTCTTTCCGGGATTGGCTTCCAAGGTTTTAACTTTTCTGAATACATCTAAATTGCCTTTAGCAAACATCCTCCCCCGAATTTCTACATTTTCTTCTATACAAATGCATTAGCACTGAATAGATAGACTATTGCTGTACCCTACAGGTTGCTAGGAGACAGAGGCAAGATTAGTAAGAAGTACTGCAGGTACTGCAGGGGTCCAAAATCCCCAGCTATTAAAAAATAGAACCAGGAAAAGACCTAAAAGGTCAATCCCTTCCCCTCCACCCACATGCATGCAGGAAGAAACTACCCTAAAATGGAATGGACACAATTGCCTTTGCCTGAAGTTATGCCTTGCATTCTGTGTTGAATCTCATGATGATGTTCTGTGTAAATTCTCCATTACGGTTTCCCGTTTCTTTCTCCTTTTACACTGCTTGAGAACTTGTTCTAATAATTCATACCTATTCAACTCCAGACATGACACTCTAAGCCATTACAAACATAAGCTGCTCTCAAATCCACAACAATAATCCAAGCTAAATCTCTGAAATCTAGGGACATGTCAGACACCAACTCATCCAAGCATGAAAGAGACATCAATTTTGATGTGGCAGTTGGCAAGTTCTGCATAAAAGGGTTCCCAGAAATCTTGCTAGCTTCCGTTGAAACAGCAGACCAGGTTGAAGCATTCATTTCATGGAGGACTTGAATTTCAACAAGAAGACATAGGAGAGTTAGAGGAAGAGATGGTAGGTTGGTTTGAAATGAAAACCAGTCTCAACCAGTAACCTTTGATTTCTCAGTAGCAGACAAAAGTGATGGAGCAATCATGCTCCCCACTCTTTCTCTAATTATTGCTATACTGTTAGGTATACAATGCTAGTTTACTAGGCACTGCTTAGTTTTGGGTTTATGGTCTCAAACAAACAAACAAAGAAACAAGAATTTAGAACAATGTAGCTTACAAAAAAAAGCAATTGTGTGACTCGATCTTCATTGGGGAGATAACCTGCCGTCTCTCATGTCAATGTGGAAATAAGTGGTTAGCATTCCAAAATGTTCCTATCATGGTAGCTTGTAAAAACCTTGTGGAAATAAATGCAGATGTGTTGTGCTACAGATGAAATTTAGAGGAGAAAAAAAAAGGGTATCTAAATAAAAAATAGAAGTCTGAAGCAGAGTTGTCTGACTGAACTACATCTGTATTTGATGAAATTGGAATTCTTTGTCCTATAATGTCAGCAAGTTAATGCAATGTTCCTTTCCTCACTGTTCATTAGGTGCTATCACCAAGGTATGTCAAACAACAATGAATGGAAGCTCACAGTTACAATTGTTCCAACAGGAGGCCAAAGGACATGGGATGGCTCAGGAAAAGAAAAAGGCAAACAAGACTAACAGATTGGAAGCATTAGTGATGGATGAAAGAACAGTTATGCCTGGTTCTACTCATTTCTGTTTTCACGGATTGTGACAAATATGTACTGTAGGATTTGTTGGAAAACAATTTGTTTACCTCAGTTAATAAATATGCAATATTTAATGGGGGATGTTTCTTTCTTACAAGACCCACATACAAATTCAAATACACTCAGTTCATTAACAAGTTGGAATTTTATTTGGTTCTAGTAATAACATAATGACAATGTCACAGGGGAAATTAGCTCTTTTATTATAGCATTTGGGTAGTAAAAGGAGATTTTTTTTTTTTAGATGCTAAAGCTGCACAAAGACTGTTCATGAATTGCAATAGAGTGAACTTCTGCATTGTTTTTTTCTTCTTAAATCACAAATTGTCTTGGTGCATTAACAATATATCAATTGCAATTGCAGTGGAAATGACACTTTGACTTAAAATGAAGTGCTATTTTCTTCTCTTAAAAGATTTTCTTGAGTAAAGAGAGTGCAATGATAAGTAGTCTGGGTTTGTATTCAGGCTTGTGAGCTGCCTACTTAATGGCTGCCCACACAGCACTTTTGGCTATATTTCCCCCCACTAGTTATGAAGCATTGTATGAGTCCTATAGATAATAGCTGTCTGATAGCTATTGATTTGCATATAATGTAATATGTTAAAATAATTAAAATTTAAATCACAAAGAGGTTTATTGTTATACTAGCAATTAAAAAATAATGTCACAGATGTATATGGCATAAGAGTCTTACATATCTAGTATCTACTGGAAATTTCCGGTTGGATTCTGGGTACCTGGAATTCAAATTTCTAATGTGAACTCTATATTTAAATCAAGCTTCCTGCTCCTCTATTCTGTAACTCAGTTAAGCCCATCACCAGTCACTTACTTGCCAAATCTAAAGGCAGATTGTGATCTTAAGTCTTTCCTTCTTGTAGTCTCAGCAGTTCCCCCACCATGCCTGATCAAGTCTACCTCTTCCATAACATTCAGCTGTGTCCCCTTCCCTTCATCTTTATTATGACCTTCTTCTGCAGAGCCAGCCCCAGATCATGCCTACACAGTTAGAATTCCTTTTGTTTCCCATGCTAGAGTTAGAACCGAGGGCTTTCAGCTTGTTAGAAGTGCTCTGTGCTAAGCTGCACTCTTAGCCTCTCATAAAGTTACTTAGTTTGTCTCTCTGTCTCCAAGATTGCTCTCACCTTGGTCTCAAGTTTATATCCACACTTCCCATCATGCTCCACCAACCCAAAGCATTACCTCCTCATCTCTCCAGTTCCTTTTGACCCTCCCCTCTCTAGCAGTCATCCTGAGTATATCCTCCATGTCACTCACTCCTTATCCCTATTCTTTTTAATTTATTTTAAAACAATTTATTTGAAATTATGTGTAGGTGTGCGCCCAGAGTAGGGAGGTACAACTGTGAATGCAGCTACCCACAGATGCCAGAAGAGAGTTTGGGGTTCACTGGAACTACACTTTGAGGGGATCCAATTGCCATGGATGCTATGAACCAAATTTGGGTCCTGTGCAAAAACAGCACTCACTCTTAAGTGCTTCTCCATCTCTCTACTCTTTATTGTTTTAGAGCCCTGGGAGTTGTCACTCTCATATTTCTTTGCACTCCCAGGCTGATCACTTATGGGTAGCATTTATTTCAGTGCACTATAATTTGATAATTTCCTAATTTACATGCTACAGATGGTCCCCAATTTATGACAGCTTGACTTATAATTTGGGGACTTTACGATGATGATGCAAAACCCAACATACTCAGTAGAAAATATACACAGAGTACTGAATTTGGATGTTCTGTTGGCTTTAATCCTGTCCTTTGTCCTGCCGCAATGACATAGCCCACATGAGGTCACAAGAGGAGGTAGGTCATGTGCATTAGTCTACCTAGAGTACTTTCCAATGTATTGCATACTTATAATATTTAAACATAGAAGTTATCAGTTTGTAACCTTGTAAATAAAAAAAAATCTATAGATGGACAGCTTTGTCTGGGAAAAGTGGTTATTTTTCAACACCGGGTTTTTAAGGGCTATGACCTCTTTTATCAAGGAGGTAAAATGTTTAATAAATATTTGCTAACAAGTAAAAGAATACTTAGAATACTTCATACTTAGCGTCTACAAGGTTGTTTCCTTCAGATACTAATATTGGATTGCTTTTCTAAGTAAGTTCAAAGGCTGTGATGGTACTGTGCATGAGAGCATTCTTATCAAGGTCTTTGTTTCAGGTTTTTGCACCAAACTCCTATTTTTTTAAATTCCTTGCATCTTTTGTTCTGATATTTGGTCTCTGACTCTTGTTTCTAATAGGACCCATGGGTTCCTTGGAATTTTCTGGGTAAAAAAAATGTTATGTTATGAGATTTGGGGTGAGCATATATATGGATAGGGGACTGGTCATCAGAAAAGATGAACCATAAATAAAGGCTTGGAATTTCAGATACCATCTCCTTATCCTACAAAAAAAAGGAGTAGAATGATAGAGATTGAATTATTTATCGTCTATACATGATGAAATAGCCATTAAAATCTCAAAAGTGGAAGGTTCAGAAACTTCCTGGGTTGAGAGACATTGTCATGCCAGGCTGTTGCTGTATCCTGTCTCTACAACAAAAGATGCTCCTGTGCATCTACATCCCACTCTAGGCACTTCTTTACCTGGCTGTCCAGATGGATACTCCAATCATAACCTTAATAATGAAACAAAGTATAAGTGGTCTCCTTATTCCTGTAAATCATAGAAACAAATTGCTGGCCCTGTGGGAACTGCTTGTATAGAGCCAAGCTGGCTAGAGTTACATCTGAGCTGAGGGTTCAGAGATTGTGATAGGCTTTCAAAACAGGAGTAGTCTTAGACTGAAACCTTAACCTGCTGAGTCTACACTAATTGTAAGCAGCTAGGTGTCAAACACCTATTGGGCAGAAAGTTGGAGAACTGATTACTGTGGGAAAATCCTTCACATTCTTGTGCTAGAAGTGAACTAAGAGAGCAATGAAACAGTTTCTTTTAAGTTCATGAGAACTTGTTCTTTAGTCAAGGAAAGTTTGTCAGAATAAATGTCATGGAATACATTTGGGGAGACAATTCTCAATGTCTCTTTTTCTGTGTGTGTTTCTGTATATCTTTCAAATAGAGATATTATAGACCATTTTTTCAGACTAACTGTTCTAGGGTTTTTGTTTAGTATAGTGTCTTAGATGATAGAAATGATGTCACCCTTTAGAGGTGAGACAATATTTGTTTGCTGTCCATTATAAGAAAGGTAATGTCTTTCTCTGGAGCAAAGGTCCATTATGAACAGTGACTCACTGACCATTTTAAAAAATTAAGTTCTCTAAGCTCATGGTGCCTCTCCTATAATACAGTCCCTTTTCTGTGCTGTGAGTACTTAAGCTTTGAGAGATAGTACAAATGCTGATATTCTGGCTACAGAGGCCACCATGAAGAATGAACTTAACATTTAACTATACTAGATAATAGTTAACTTAAAAACAGAGTAAATTCATAGACCTTTCACAATCATTGAATCTGCTATCTTGGAAGAACATAATCTATTGCCACAACTGGGGTCAAGGTTATCCAGTTGCCTAAAAATCTCTATCAGATGTTTAGTGGTAGTGATCTTTGGTTGGAGGTATGAATTTGTTAGATATGTGAAAAGTGAGTTAACCTCACAGTCCACTTTTTTGAAAGATATAAGCTAACTAAGCTTGTTACTTAGTTAGCGTTCAAAAAAGTAGCCCTTGTTAGGCCAATATGGGACCACCTTCACAGCTCAGTCAATTGTCATTCCCACAAAATGTATACTGCTTTAAAACAAGTCTTTTACATGAACAAAACC
Organism: Arvicanthis niloticus; assembly: GCF_011762505.2. NCBI lineage: Eukaryota > Metazoa > Chordata > Mammalia > Rodentia > Muridae > Arvicanthis > Arvicanthis niloticus. The sequence goes on from NC_047679.1 coordinate 2,026,636, forward strand.
TAAAATCTGGATTTTTTTTAAACAAAATGGCCTGATTAATAAATGTTAAGAACTAGCTCTCCTTTTAAGTAGCACATATTACATTAAAGTAAATCAAGCCCTACTACTATGGACCACTATGGGCCATCAGAATAAGTGGAAAATTATTCAGGTCTTGTGAGCCACTTGCATGCAGAACAGTGCCAAAAGAAAATCAAGGATTAAAATATGGCCACCATGTAAAACAAAGTAGAGAGAGATCATTTGATGTTATTAGAAAGCATTATTGCCATGTGGCAAGAACTATTGCAATAGAGGAAAACTCTTGATAGGAGTATTTGCACTCCCTTTAATATTCTTTGAAAAGTCTTTTGTGCCTTCTTTTTTACTCATTTTCTTTAATTATAGGCTGTACTTGAATTTATATAAATTCAATTTCAATGCTGTTAATTCCTGCATTTTCATAAGAATCATAGGACAGAAGCCAAAATAATAGTACTAACTTTTATTAAGATTTAAATGTATGGCCAGTCTGAGCCAGTGCCCAGAGCAGACCTTGGGCACTGGCTCTACACCCAGACCCACAACAACCAGAGGAAGCTCCACTCCCAGGTGCTCTAACACGCCCAGGATCACAGGCAAGGAGACTATAACATCTGCCACAACACCAGGTATAATTGGGACCCCTGGGATTCAGGGACACAGAAACCCCAGCCCAGCCATTAGTATGCGTTCCTTCCTGTCTGAGCCAGTGCCCTGAGCAGACCTTGGGCACTGGCTTTACCCCCAGTCCCACAACACCCAGAAGAAGCTGAACTCCCAGGTGCTCTCACACACCCAGGAGCAGAGGATCTCAGGAGGGAGCTTGGTCACACCAGGATTTTAGGATCCCAGAGGCAGCTAGACTCCCAGGAGCTCTGACACACCCAGGATCTCAGGATCACAGGATCCCAGAGTCACAGGAACACAGAGACAGATGGATTCTGAGGAGTTCTGACACAACCAGGATCACAGGAGGGACAGGCTTCAGTCAGAGACAGCAAGGGCAGGTAGAACCAGAGATAACCAGATGGCAAGAGGCAAGTGCAAGAACATAATCGACAGAAACCAAGGCAACTTGGCATCATCAGAACACAGTTCTTCCACCACAGCAAGTCCTGGATACCCCATCACACAGCAAAAGCAAAATTCAGATTTAAAATCACTTCTCATGTTGATGAAAGAGGACTTTAAGAAGAACATAAATAACTCCCTCAAAGAAATACAGAAGAACACAGGTAAACAGGTAGAAGCTCTTAAAGAGGAAACACAAAAATACCTTAAAGAATTAAAAGAAAATATAAACAAACTGGTGAAGGAATTGAACAAAACCATCCAGGATCTAAAAATTAAAATAGGAACAATAAAGAAATCACAAGGGCTGGAGAGATGGCTCCGCGGTTAAGAGCACCAACTGCTCTTCCAGAGATCCTGAGTTCAATTCCCAGCAACCACATAGTGGCTCACAACCATCTGTAATGGGGTCTGGTGCCCTCTTCTGGTGTGTCTGAAGAAAGCAATGGTGGTGTACTCATATGCATAAAATAAAAAAAATTAAAATGTAAAAGAAATCACAAAGGGAGACAACTCTGAAGATAGAAAACCTAAAAAAGAGATCAAACGTCATAGATGAAGAGATAGAAGAGAGAATTCCAGGTGCAGAAGATACCATAAAAATATTGACACAACTGTCAAAGAAAATGCAAAATGTAGAAAGATTCTAACCCAAAACATCCAGGAAATTCAGGACATAATGAGAAGACCAAACCTAAGGATAATAGGTATAGATGAGGGTGAAGATTCCCAACTTAAAGGGCCAATAAATATCTTCAACAAAATTATAGAAGAAAACTTCCCTAACCTAAAGAAAGAGATGTCCATGAACATACAAGAAGCCTACAAAACTTCAAATAGTCTGGATCAGAAAAGAAATTCCTCCTGTCATATAATAATCAAAACACCAAATGCACAAAACAAAGAAAGAATATTAGAAGCAATAAGGGGAAAAGATCAAGTAACATATAAAGGCAGACCTATCAGAATTACACCAGATTTCTCACCAGAGACTATAAAAGAGAGACAATTCCTGGGCAAATGTCATATAGACCCTAAGAGAATACAGTGCCAGCCCAGGCTACTATACCCAGCGTAACTCTCAGTTAACATAGATGGAGAGACCAAGATATTCCATGACAAAACCAAATCACAATATCTTTCCACAAATCCAGCCCTACGAAGAATAATAGATGGAAAATTCCAATACAAGGAGGGAAACTACATCCTAGAAAAAGCAAGAAATTAATCCTTCAACAAACCCAAAAGAAGATAGGCACACAAACATAATTCTAACTCTAACAAAAATAACAGGAAGCAACAATCACTTTTCCTTAATAGCTCTTAACATCAATATACTCAATTGCCCAATAAAAAGACTAAAGGACTGGATATATAAACAGGATCCAGCATTTTGCTGCATACAAGAAATGCACCTTAGTGTCAAAGACCAACAATAACTCAGAGTAAAGGGCTGGAAAAAAATTTCCAAGCAAATGGTCCCAAGAAATAATCTGGAGTAGCGAATCTAATATCAAATAAAATTGACTTTCAACCAAAAGTTATCAAAAAAGATAAGAAAGGATACTTCATACTTGTCAAAAGAAAAATCTACCAAGATGAGCTCCCAATTCTGAACATCTATTCTCCAAATTCAAGGGCACTGAAATTTATTAAAGAAACTTTATTAAAGCTCAAAGCACACATTGCACCTCACACAATAATGGTGGGAGACTCCAACACCCCACTTTCAGCAATGGACAGGTCATGGAAATGAAACTAAATAGAGACACGGGAGACTCCAACACCCCACTTTCAGCAATGGACAGGTCATGGAAATGAAACTAAATAGAGACACACTGAACTATCAAAAGTTATGAACCAAATGGATTTAACAGATATTTTTATAAAATTTCATTCTAAAACAAAGAATATACCTTCTTCTCAGCACCTCATGGTAACATCTCCAAAACAAACGATATACTTGGTCACAAAAAAGGCCTCAACAGATACAAAAAGATTGAAATAACCCCATGCATCCAATCAGTTCACCACAGACTAAGGCTGGTCTTCAATAACAACAAAATCAATAAAAAGCCCATATACACATGGAAGCTGAACAAAGCTCTATTCAATGATAACTTGGTCAGGGAATAAATAAAGAAATTAAAGACTTTTTATAATTTAATGAAAATGAAGGCACAACATACCAAAACTTATGGGATGCAATGAAAGCCGTGCTAAGAGGAAAACTCATAGCTCTAAGTGCCTCCAAAAAGAAACTGGAAAGAGCATATACTAGCAGCTTGACAGCTAACCTAAAAGCTTTAGAACAAAAAGAAACAAGTAAACCCAAGAGGAGTGGACCACAGGAAATAATCAAACTTAGGGCTGAAATCAACCAAGTATAAACAAAAAGAACTATACAAAGTATCAACAAAACCAGGAGCTGGTTCTTTGCAAAAATCAACAAGATAGATGAACCCTTAGCCAGACTAACCAAAGGGCACAGAGATAATATCCAAATTAACAAAATCAGAAATGAAAAGGGAGACATAACAACAGAAACCTAGGAAACTAAAAAAAAAAAAACCATCAGATCCTACTACAAAAGCCTATACTCAACAAACCTGGAAAATCTGAAAGAAATGGACAATTTTCTAGACAGATAACAGACACCAAAGTTAAATCAGGATCAGATAAACCATCTAAACAATCCCATAACCACTAAAGAAATAGAAGCAGCCATTAAAAGTCTCCCAACCAAAAAAAAGGCCCAAGACCAGATTTTAATACATAATTCTATCAGACCTTCAAAGAAGACCTAATACCAATACTCTTCAATATTTTTCATAAAATAGAAACAGAAGGAACACTACCTAATTTGATCTATGAAGCCACAATTATGCTTATATCTGAACCACACAAAGACATAACAAAGAAAGAGAACTTCAGACCAATTTTCCTTATGAATATTGATGCAAAAATACTAGATAAAATTTTCACAAACTAAATATCAGAACACATCAAAACAATCATCCATCATGATCAAGTAGGTTTTATCCCAGGAATGCAGGGATGGTTCAATATATGGAAATCCATCAACGTAATCCACTATATAAACAAATTTAAAGAAAAAATCACATGACCATTTCATTAGATGCTGAGAAAGCATTTGACAAAATTCAACATCTCTTCATGTTAAAAGTCTTGGAAAGATCAGGAATTCAAGGCCCATAACTACCATATATATAGTATGAACCATATATATATATATATATAGTATATATATTAAAAGCAATATACAGCAAACCACTATCCAACATCAAACTAAATAGAGAGAAACTTGAAGCAATCCCTCTAAACTCAGGGACTAGACAAGACTGCCCACTCTCTCCCTATTTATTTAATATAGTACTTAAATTTCTAGCTAGAGCAATTAGACAACAAAAGGAGGTCAAAGGGATACAAATTGGAAAGGAAGAAGTCAAAATATTACAATTTGCAGATGATATGATAGGATGCTTAAGTGACCCCAAAATTTCCACCAGAGAACTCCTAAACTTGATAAACAACTTTAGCAAAGTGGTTGGATATAAAATCAACTCAAACAAATCAGTAGCCTTTCTCTACTCAATGGGTAAACAGGGTGAGAAAGAAATTAGGGAAATGACACACTTCACAATAGTCACACATGTTATAAAATTCCTTGGTGTGATTCTAACCAAACAAGTAAAAGATTTGTGTGACAAGAACTTCAAGTCTCTGAAGAAAGAAATTAAAGATCTTAGAAGATGGAACCATCTCCCATGTTCATGGATTGACAGGATTAATATGGTAAAAATGACCATCTTGCTGAAAGCAACCTACAAATTCAATGCAATTCTCATAAAAATTACAATTCAACCCCTCATAGGGTTAGAAACAGCAATTTGCAAATTCATTTGAAATAACAAAAAACCCAGGATAGTTAAAATTATTCTCAACTATAAAAGAACTCCTGGAGGAGTCACCATCCTTGACCTCAAGTTGTATTACAGAGAAATAATGATAACAACTGTTTGGTATTGGTACAGAGACAAGCAGGAAGATCAATGGAATAGAACTGAAGACCCAGAAATGAACCAACACACCTATAGTCACTTGATCTTTGACAAAGAAGTAAACCCATCCAGTGGGAAAAAAAGACAGCATTTTCAACAAATGGAGCTGGTTCAACTGGCAATCATCATGTAGAAGAATGCAAATCAATCGATTCTTATCTCCTTATATAAAGCTCGAGTTCAAGTGGATCAAGGACCTCCACATAAAACCAGATACACTGAAACTAATAGATGAGAAAGTGGGGAACACATGAGCACAGGGAAAAAATTCCTGAACAGAACACCAATGGCTTATGCTCTAAGATCATCAAATGGAACCTCATAAAATTGCAAAGTTTTTCCAAGGCAAAGAACACTGTCAATAGGACAAAACAGGCAACCAACAGATTGGAAAAAGATCTTTACCAATCCTACATTCAATGTAGCCGCCCGAGGCCACAAGTCAACTGGGTTCACCTGAAAAGGGGGCTGGGAATGAAAGGGGACAGAGGGCGAAAAGAGATGAAGCCAAGACAAAGTTCTCTGATCAAGGCTCAAAGCTTTAATGTTCAGATCTCAATTTAAAGGGGAAGGCCCAATCCACAACCCCTCCTGGTTTCAGCCAGAGATGGGTGGGATAATCCATAATCCGTTCTAGGTCATGGTCAGAGATGTCTCAAGGCAAGCCCAGGGGCAGTTCTGCTTCTGTGTTCTGTGCATCCAAGGTGGGTAACTCCACCTAGATCCTATCACTTGGTCTGTTGTGGTAAACAAGGTCTCTCAGGCCTATTCAAGGCTGGGGGAAGGGCATAATTCAATAGAGGGGTAATATCCAATATATACAAAGAACTCAAGAAGTTAGAATACAGAGAATCAAATAACCCTGTTAAGATGGGGTACAGAGGTAAACAAAGAATTCTCAACTGAGGAATATCAAATGGTTGAGAAGCACCTAAAGAAATGTTCAACATCTTTAGTCATCGGGGAAATGTGAATCAAAACAACCCTGAGATTCCACCTCACACCAGTCAGAAGGGCTAAGATCAAAAACTCAGGTGACAGCAAATGCTAGCGAGGATGTGGAGAAAGAGGAACAATCCTCCCTTGTTTGTGAGATTTTAAGCTGGCACAACTACTCTGGAAATCAGTCTGGTAGTTTCTCAGAAAATTTGACATAGCATTACCTGAGGACCCAGCTATACCACTCCTGAGTATATACCCAGAAGATGCTCTAACATATAACAAGGACACTTGCTCCACTATGTTCATAGCAGCCTTATTTATAATAGCCAGAAGCTGGAAAGAACCCAGATGTCCTTTAACAGAGAAATTGATACAGAAATTGTGGTACATGTACACAATGGAGTACTAGTCAGTTATTAAAAACAATGACTTCATAAAATTCTTAGGCAAATTGATGGAACTAGAAATATCATCCTGAGTGAGGTAACCCAATCACAAAAGAGCACACATGGTATGCACTCACTGATAAGTGGATATTAGCCCAAAGGCTCAGAATACCCAAGATAAAACTCACAGACCACATAAAGTTCAAGAAGAAGGAAAACCAAAGTGTGTGCTTCAGTCCTTCTTAGAATGGGGAACAAAATACTCACAAAATATAGAGATAAAGTCTGGAGCAGAGACTGAAGGAAAGGCCATCTAGAAACTGTCCCACCTAGGGATCCATCCCATATATAGTAATCAAAGGCAGACACTATTGTGGATGCCAAGAAATGCATGCTTACAGGAGCCCAATATAGCTGTCTTTGGTCAGGTTCTACTAGAGCCTAACAAATGTAGAAGCTGATGCTCACAGCCAACCATGGACTGAGCATGGGGTCCCCAATGGAGGAGTTAGAGAAAGGACTGAAGGAGCTGAAGGGATTTGCAACCCCATAGGAAGAACAACAATATCAACCAACCAGATACCCCAGAGCTCCCAGGGACTAAACCACCAACCAAAGAGTATACACAGAGGGACCCATGGCTCCAGCTGCATATGTAGCAGAGGATGGCCTGGTCAGGCATCAATGGGAGAAGAGGCCCTTAGTCCTGTGAAGGCTTGATGTCCTAGTGTAGGGGAATGCCAGGGCAGGGAGGTGGGAGTGGGTGGGTAGATAGGGGAACGCCCTCATAGAA